>NW_028243693.1:0-88615 GCF_964263255.1 Lissotriton vulgaris
CAGAACTTGAACTATGCATCCATTCTCCAGAAAAAACTTCACACAAAATGGTTCGATTTGAAAACATCAATTGCCTTGTTAAGTATCCTAATTCTATTGATTACTAAAATAAATAATTTTTTCTTAACTTCAAAAGCCTGATCAACAATATTCTCTATACTTTTCTTTTTCTTGTAAAAAGCAGCTCTCTGTTTACCTTTCTTTACATTTTTTAACAAATTTAAAACTACCCTATTGCGAAACATTCATCTACGAATGTCCCTAAATTGGTTTTGCCTTCTATTGCTATACATACTGTTCTCTCCTGCTCCAGTAGTAACATTTTTGGGGGGCCTCTCCTTCCTTTTCAAATTTGCTCTCTCCTGTATATTCACATTCCCATTAACATTTTTTTTTGCTCTACATATGTTCCGAAAAAAAGACTTAGTTGTTTTACCAGGAACTTTTTTTGTGTTTTTTTAAGCACTTGTTGTAGGGGAGTGCTTTAATTCCCTTGCTGTTTTTGATTTTTTCCGTATGACATCTATCCTTCTCCTCTGCCTTGTTGATTTCAATCTGTGGTAAAGAAAATAATAACACATTATAGACCACTATTAGAAAACAACAAAGGAATGACAATAAGCAAACGATATAAACAGTAGTTTACAACATACCTAAGTTTATACCACAGCAACTATATAACTAGGAGTAAGACAGAGAAAAACAGCTAGACGGAGTAACACAAAGAGACAGAGAGAGTCAGACAAAGAAACAGGTAGAGGGAGTAAAACATAGAGAATGAGTAAGACAGAGAGAGTGTATAATATGTTGTAAGACAGAGAAAGGATGTAATAGGGAGAGGGAGTAAGTCAAAGAAAGGGAGAAAAAGAGTAAGTCAGAAAAAGGGTGTAACAGGGTGTAAAACAGAGAAAGGGTGTAAAAGGATGTAAGACAGAGATAAGGTGTTAGAAGGGAAGAAGATGTAAAAGAGACTTAAACGGAGAGAGCCTGTAAAAGGGAGAGAGAGAGAGTACGTTTGAGAGAGGGTGTAAGAGGAAGTAAAAACAGAGAGAGGATATAACAAGAAGTAGGTCAGACAGAGGATGTAACAGGAAGAAAGGAAGAGAATAAAAAAGTCAGAAAGAGGGAGAGAGGGTGTAAAACAGACAAAAGGTGTAATAGGGAGTAAGACAGGGAGAGAATGTTACAAAGAGTAATGTTTTAAGATGGAGTAAATCAGGAAGAGGATGTAAGAGATAGTATGATTTAGAAATTGCTGTAAAAAAGAGAGAGAGGGAATAAATCAGAGACAGGGTGTAACAGAAAGTAAGTCAAAGAGAGAGTGTGAGAGAGTGTTACACAGAGTCAGGATATAAAAAGGAATAAGTCAGAGAGAGGGTGTTAGAAGGGGACAGGTGGAAAAATAATAATAATGCTTGGTAAAGAAAAGTTGATGCATAAAGGAATTGTATTTTGAAAATAAGTGACGTTTCAGTAGTGTAATAAAATGCTTGTACATATGACCTGTGCTCTGTTTTTTTAATGTTATTTAAAAAAAGATTTCTGGCACATGAATTGGTTTTACATTATTGACAAAGATTAGATAGTATCTGCATGATTAAAAAAATATATTAGCACATTTCACAATCATGTCACCTGTGTTTCCTCAGATTAGTAAACATATTGTGCAGATGAGGTGAGGCCTATTCAAGGGGTACAGAGGAGGTGAGGACTGTGTACAATAGTGCAATGGACAGGACTCACCTCCTCTGACCCTTGGGCAAGCCTCACCTCCTCTGTGCCCCCTGGACAGGCTTCAATGTATTGGGTATAATTGATGGTGACAGGGTGCAGTGGAGGTGAGGCCTGACCAGGAGTGCAGATGAGGTAATGCCTGTCCAGGGGAACAGAGGAGGTGAGGCCTGTGTCCAAGAGTGCAGTGGACAGGACTTCATAAAGCCTCTCCCCCACTGCACTCTTAGACACAGGCCTCACCTCCTCTGCACCTTTCACAATCATAAAAGAAATTTGGGCTTTCCTTACCTTCTCTGCACCTTTCGCAATCATGTCAGGTGTATTTCCTTAGATTAGGAATCAGATTGGGTTTTTTTATTGTTGCTTTCTGTTATGTTTTTATTAATGTTTGATAAAAAATTTTTGCTGCATAGAGAAATTGTATTTTGTAAACAAAACGGAGGTTTCAGTAGTGAAATGGATTGCTTGTACATAGCTGTCTTTCCGAAATGGCGGATTGGATGCGCAACCATTGCTTAAAATTAAACACCGGCAAATCGGAGATGCTACTGTTCGGAGGAGCCAAACTTACATGGAACGCCACATGGTGGCCACCATCACTGGGGTCAGCCGCCACTCCAAAACAGCATGCCAGAAATCTGGGTATCATTATGGACGACGCCCTATCCATGAAGGACCACATACGATCACTCTGGGGCAAAGGCTTCGCAATACTTAAACTCCTGGCAAAAATCTTTTCCTGGATACCTCTGGACTGCCGACGTACAGTCACTCAGGCCCTACTGGTCAGCCGCCTGGATTATGGTAATGCCCTGTTCGAAGGGATGAACGAACAACTGTTCTCCCGCCTACAGGTCCTACAAAACCAGGCGGCTAAACTGGTTTGCAATAAAGGCAAGCGAGACTCAGCATCCGCATGCCTAAGGAAACTCCACTGGCTACCAATGCGCCAGAGGGCTACTTTCAAAATACTCTGCCATGCGCACAGAGCTCTTAATAAAACTGGCCCCACTATCCTCCAAGGGAAAATTGAATTCTACACCCCCAACAGGAACTTAAGATCGAACCAATTAGCTCTGGCTAAACCCAAGCGCATTTACAAGGCAAGGACCGGCGGACGCGCCTTCTCATATCTGGCCGCCAAAAGGTGGAATGAGTTACCTGTAGAACTCAGACACACCATAAACTACCCTCAATTCCGAAAAAAAATAAAAACTCACCTTTTCCCTAAAAACTAACTCCCAGCACAGTCCTCAGCAGTCTCTTCTGTTTTACAGCGCCGTGATATCCCTTGGGATGAGTGTCGCGCTTTATAAATACCAGAAATAAAGAAATAAGAAATATGACCTGTGCTCAGTTTTTCTTAATGTTAATTTAAAAACGATTAAGGGGCAAATGAATGGCTTTAGCATTTTTCAGAAGGATTAGAAAGTGTCTGCATGATTAAATAAATATATTTGCAATTTTCCCAAACTTGTCAGCTATGTTTCCTAGGATGAGGAAGCACATTAAGATTTTTTATTCTTCCTTTGTGTCATATTTCTTGATAATACTTGTAAAGAAATGTTAGTGCATAGACGAATTGTATTTTGTAAAAAAGTGAGGTTTCAGTAGTGTAATGAAATGCTTGTACATATGACCTGTGCTCTGTTTTTTAAATGTTATGTAAAAATTGATTTACAGCACATGAATTGGTTTTACATTATTCACAAGGTTTAGATACTGTGTATATGATTGCACGTTTCACCTGTGTTTCCTCAGATTAGGAAGCAGATTGTGCAGATGAGGTGAGGCATGTCCAGGGGTGCAGAGGAGGTGAGGCCTGTCCAGCAGTGAGAGGAGATCAGTCCTGTTCAAGGTTGTAGAAGAGGTGATGCCTGTGATCAAGAGTGTAGTGGGGGAGAGGCTTGTGCAAGGATGTAGATGAGGTGAGGCCTGTCAAGAAGCGCAGAGGAGGTGAGGCCTGTCCAGGGGAGCAGAGGTGGTGAGGCCTGTGTCTAAGAATGCAGTGGACTGGACTTCATGAAGCCTCTCCCCCACTGCACTCTTAGACACAGGCCTCACCTCCTTTGCACCCCTGAATAGGCCTCTCTCCCACTACACTCTTGAACACAGTCCTCGCCTCCTCTGCACCCCTGTACAAGCCTCACCTCATGTGCAACCCTGAACAGGCCTGTGACAGGGTGAGCGGACAGGACATGAACACCCCTACAGACTGGTGGTCCGCCACCCCCTCTCACCTTGCCGCTTTTCCCCACAGCTACCAGAATGCCCGTGGACCGAAGACCAGGAAACGAGCTGGCCGGCCGATACCAAAACACACGGCCCCTTTAACAGTCCGGACCACGAGGAAGAGTCCCCGCCCTTCGGCAGCGTCGGAACGTCAAAAGCCAGAACTGGTAGTAAGAGGACGGACGGTGATTCCCTGGAGGAGCTCGGAGAAGAGGACGGAGAACGAGAAAGGCGAGACCAGAAGGACCCAGAGGAGGAAGAAAAGACTGGGACCGCGAAGCCAGGAGGCCAACGTTTCCACTCCGCGCCCCGCCACGGTCCCACAGGAGGAGCGTGGCTCCAAGAGTTACGGGGTTGTATGGCAGGTTGGGTGGGGCGGAAAAGCCAACCTAGAGTATAAACGTGTAAAGCCTTTGTACAGCTTCACCTTCCATCCCCTCACGTGCACTCTATCCTTAGCTCACGTAACTTAAGTAAGGCTCGAGACGCACTATCACTGGTTTCCCTCACTCCCGGCCCTACTTAGTACTAGTGGTCATCACCGTTACCTGACCCCCTTTTCCTTTCTTTTCTGCACCGGAGCGGAGGAGACTCGTGGTGAGAGACGTCCCCCTCAGAAGCCCGGGTACCAGTCGCCATCCAAGGAAGAAGAAAGCCAAGCTGGAGCAAGCTACCTTTCCCTTGGATCCCGTGTCTCATTTCAGGGACCGAGTCGGACCCCTACTCAGAAAGACTTATATACCAATGAAGCCCTCTCTTAAACCCTTACTAAAGGCGCCAGTGTTTCTCTTTACCCCTAAACCTACTATCAGTCCAGGGATAGTAACGGAATCCCCGAGTATACCAGCGCCTTTGGGACAAGGCCTCACCTCATCTGCACCCCTGGACAGGCCTCACCTCATCTACACCCCTGGACAGGCCTCACCTCATCTGCACAATATACTTCCTAATCTGACGAAACACAGGTGACATCATTGTGAAAGATTCAAATATGTTTATTTAATCATACAGACACTATTTATTCCTTCTCAAAAATGTAAAAGCCATCCATTTTCCCCAAAATCGTTTTTCGCATCACATTTAAGAAACACAGCACAGGTCCTATGTACAAGCATACAATTTCACTACTGAAACCTCACTATTTCACAAAAGACAATTCTTCTATCTTGCATATGTTGATATCAAGCATTTCCAAAAACCATGCCACAAACCAACAAGAAAGAACCTCAGTCTGCTTCCTAATCTGAGGTGACGCAGGTGACATCATTCTAAAAGGTTAAAATATATTTTTTTAATCTTGCAGACACTATGTATTCCTTCTCAAAAATGTAATAGCCATTCATTTACTCCAAAATCGTTTTTTAAATAACATTTTAGAAACACAGCGCAGGTCCTATGTACAAGCATTCCATTTCACTACTGAAACCTCACTATTTCACAAAGTACAATTCCTCTATCTTGCATATGTTCATATCAAGCATTATCAAAAAACATGACACAAACCAACAAGAAAGAAGCTCAATCTGCTTCCTAATCTGAGGTAACGCAGGTGACATCATTGTGAAAGGTTCAAATATATTTATTTAATGAGGCAGACACTATTAATTCCTTCTCAAAAATATAAAAGCCATTCATTTACCCCCAAATCGTTTTTTAAATAACATTTTAGAAACACAGCACAGGTCCTATGTACAAGCATTCCAGGTCACTAGTGAAACTTCTCAATTTTACATAATACAATTCCTCTATGCAGCACAATCTTTTTACCAAGCATTATCAAAAAACATGACACAAACCAACAAGAAAGGAGTTCAAGCTGCTTCCTAATCTGAGGTTACGCAGGTGACATCATTGTGAAAGGTTCAAATATATTTATTTAATGAGGCAGACATTATTAATTCCTTCTCAAAAATATAAAAGCCATTCATTTACCCCAAAATCGTTTTTTAAATAACATTTTAGAAACACAGCACAGGTCCTATGTACAAGCATTCCATGTCACTACTGAAACTTCTCAATTTTACATATTACAATTCCTCTATGCAGCAAAATCTTTTTACCAAGCATTATTAAAAATACATGAGACAAACCAACAAGAAAGAAGCTCAATCTACTTCCTAATCTGAGGTAACGCAGGTGACATCATTGTGAAAGGTTCAAATATATTTATTTAATGAGGCAGACACTATTAATTCCTTCTCAAAAATATAAAAGCCATTCATTTACCCCAAAATCGTTTTTTAAATAACATTTTAGAAACACAGCAAAGGTCCTATGTACAAGCATTCCATGTCACTACTGAAACTTCTCAATTTTACATAATACAATTCCTCCATAAAGCAATATCTTTTTACCAAGTATTAACAAAAAACATGACACAAACCAACAAGAAAGAAGCTCAATCTGCTTCCTAATCTGAGGTAACGCAGGTAACATCATTGTGAAAGGTTCAAATATATTTATTTAATGAGGCAGACACTATTAATTCCTTCTCAAAAATATAAAAGCCATTAATTTACCCCAAAATCGTTTTTTTAATAACATTTTAGAAACACAGCATTCAATTTCACTACTGAAACCTCACTATTTAACAAAAGAAAATTCCTCTATGCAGCAATATCTTTTTACCAAGCATTATCAAAAAACATGACACAAAGCAACATTAAAAAAACACAATCTGCTTCCAAATCTTCTCCATAGAGCATACAAGTCTCTATCTAAATTAAATGAATCATTACGCACCTTTACAAATGCTTTAGGAGATTGAGAACAGTGTCAGACACACACACCAATTTTTGTTTAGCAGAGCAAAAGGTATGCACTCCAGACACTGCAACCATGACTGGCAAAGAAAAACTCTAATTCTACACACATATGCCTAATTTCAACCAATTAAAACTCTTCCCTCACTATTTTCAAACCAACACCCTTCCCCCCTCAGCCCTTTTTACCTGTTACCATAGCAACTCCCTCCTCACTGAACTCCCAGGTTCAAAAGCTTATTCTACAATGTTGCAAATTAACTCAGCAAGGATGTTTGACCTCTTAATACACCAGCTTATCCGGTGCAATGTTTCTTTAAATGACTTTTTCTTAACCATTCAAATTGCTTCTTTCACAGAACACAACCATGCACCCTAACTTTCAGTTTTCAACTCTCTGAATCCACCAATCAATGCTTGTGATTCAAGAGCAGTGAAACTCTACAGTTATTTTTTTGTAAACTCCTACTGTTCCAACTGCCATTTCATTCCCACACTTCATCTGACTGCACCACAACCTTCTCTCACCATGTATTCTGTCTGGATTATTGGACATAGCTACATCCACTGGGCTCAAAGGTATGCAGCTATCAAAAATGTTCACAACCTTGATTTACCAAATGTGGACATCAAGTGGATTGGCCAGAGAGGATTGACATGTCACCAATTGATACCATTGGGGAAAACCTTTTTGCATCTGCCACACCCTGACCTCTTAATTGTGCACTGTGGTGGAAATTACTTGGGCAGTTTGACTGGGGTAGGTCTGGAAATGCTTTTAAAGGACACCTTTGGTCATTCGATGGCACTTTTTCCACAAACTGCCTTGGTATATTCCAAAATATGTCAAAGACAGAAATGGAAGTGTTCCAACCAATTTTGTCCACAATTTGAGAAAGCACGAAAACATGTGAATAAATCTGTTTCTGCTTCCATGAGAGACTATGGAATGGGTTCAATATACAACAATAACTTGCGTTACAACATGCAAGATATCTACAGAGGAGATGGTGTGCACTTCTCAGATGAGGGGAATAGAATATTCCTCCTGAACTTAAAACTGTGCATTGGAACCTACTTATAGGTACCTAAATCAGCCACAGAACCCAAAAGCTCTTTTCAGGGCTCCCCTACCTCTGATCACTCAAAATGATTATCTTATTCTAACTTTTTTCACTATTTTTCCCCAAAGTACGCTCCCCGGTACGCTCCCCGGTGCTCGTACCGGGCGCTCCCCCAGCGAAAAATTAATTTTTATTTTTATTTTTTTGGGCATATATATACCTCCTAAACTCCCCTCAGAAAAACCTAGAGGGTCAGGGTGTGTCTACCGTGCCCCCGTTTACCCATTCACAACATTGTTTGTCCTCCATCTTGTGTCTCAATTCTACCGAAACACAAAATGGCGGACTTCCGTAGCGCTCCCGGTGCGCGTACCGGAGCGCGCACCGGTATTCGCTCCCAAAAAATGTGGGAAGTTAATTTACATAAAAACCACTGGAGACACTTTCACCAAATATAGAATAGGCCCTACTACATAGCAGTCCCTACCATTTTCCCAAATTTGGTGGTATTCCATTGAGCCATTTAGGCTGCTGCCCAGTCTAAATATCCTGAGGTAAATTACAAAAACGCATATGAAAGTGTTAGAATTTACAACCAATTAAAATGTTACTTACATTTTGTACTTTTATGTGCTGACATTTGATTGGTTATGTACATGAATATATATGAAAAATGAGAGGGAAACACAGCCATTTTGACTAGTACTAACTGAGGTACATTTGAAAAGCATTTTCACTGAAAACTTCGACTCCTTTGACAAAGGTAAGTTGTTAATTTGGAAGGGGAACTATGTTGTGCACTTTAAGTTAATTTGGGAAAACGTTTTCTGATAGTTATATACTGTCCCTCTGTAATAGTTATAGATTGAGATAGGCTTCTCTGTTATAGTTATGAATTTACTTAGGCTTCATCACATGCACTTTTTAATAGTTCTACTTCCTGCCCGAAACCATACACTGCCCAAAAATTACTTCACTGTTAAAAACTCCGAAGTACCTGTCTGAACTTAAACCCAAAAGTACCCTAACTCTACTGATATAGTTAATTTGTATGCAATTTACAGAAAGAAAATGGAAGGAAAACAACAATCCAATGTTATTTCTTTCGAAGTAAAGGTTGCAAACAATCCAGAAGAAAAAAAAGATGATTTGAATTTCATGGATGACTCTTTGGACCAACAAATAATTGACTGTTTGGAACAAATAGAATCATGCAATGATAATTATGAGGAAATTCCGGACAATATAATGTTGGAAGTTTTATTAAATTTTGAAAAAGAATCAGAAGAATACATTTATATTTAATAATTGTTCTTCAAAAATTGTTTGACATTATTCATTTTTATATGTAATTCATGAAGTAGTACCAAAATGATTATAATATAAAGTGAGACTTATAGTATACTGTTCAACTTCTTTGTGTTACATAGTAAGTTTGCTCATAGTTACTTCCTTTCTGCCACTATATTATCTCCAATGTGTATTTTACATCTCTTTTTCATCATAAGTGAGCAGGATAGACTACCCATGATCCTCTAGGCCTTCTCAGGGAGTGCTTAAAGTATCTGTTTCTGCTTTACTGACAGACTATGGTATGGATTCAATATACCACAATAACTTCTGTAACAACATGCAAGATATCTACAGAGGAGACAGTGTACATTACATTTAAGACTCTGCATTAGTACCTACATGTAGGTACTTAAATCAAAAAGAATAACAACCAACAAAAAGAACATTTTTTTTTAAAAAGCTACTTTTTTTAAAAACTCTGTCATTCTTTTCCCCCCATGGTACGCTCCCCGGTACGCTCCCCGGTGTGCGTACCGGGTGCTCCCCTCGCAAAAATAAAAAAATAAATAAAATAAAAAATTTCCCCGCGGGGCCCTTTTATGGCCCCCACATCAAACCTAGGGGGTCAGGGGGTCTACTCTTCCCCCTTTTGGTCATTTCCCCCTTTGTTTTTGCCACCTCTTGTGTCTCGATCCTCCCGAGACACAAGATGGCGGCCGCTCCGGACTGTTTGGAATTTTGACAGTCACCCAAGAGCCAATCAGCTTTCCGTGCGCGAACTCGCGTAGCACTCAGGTACGCGCCCCGGTGCGCGTACCGGGGCGCGCTTATAGATATATATTTTTTTAACCTAAATTACTCAAAATCCACCGGAGCACATATCTTGAGACATAGCAAAGGCCCATCGGGCTACCAGTCCCTACAATTTTGCCAAGTTTGGTGGAAATCTATTCAGCCGTTCGAGCTAAAAGTGAGTTCAACCGCCCTATGGAAATTAACATGGGGAAAAACACATTTTGGGACCCCCCTTTTATCTCGGCCCCCGCTTGACGAATCCCCCCCAAACTTTCAGGGAAGGAGCGGAGCGCCGCGAGGCAAATTTGAGGAAAATTTCAGGCAGATTCCTCAACCGGCGCCAAAGTTATTCCCAATAGAATGTTGCGAATTCCCTATACAAAATAATCCTAACTATAACTACCTACTGGCGACCGTGCAGGATCCGTGCACCCTCCCGATGACAAGCTGATTGATTGAAGCTGATTGCTAATTGGCTGTCAACACTCCAAACCAGGAAGTGCTGGCAGCCATCTTGTGCCAGAGAAAAAAACGCAAAAAACAAGAAAAGGGGGCAGGGTAGAAACACCCTGACCCCCTATGCCTGCTTAGGGGGTCCCACAAGGACACCCTCAAAAAATCTCGCAGGGTGCTCGTATCCTGCCAAGTCCTGGGGGCATGATGAAAAAAAGTGTGGGGGGGGGCCCCACACTGACCCTTGGACCGCCACCCCCGGGGCAAAGCATTAATAGTTGCGGGGGGCACACGGCCCCCTGCAGCCCTGGTGACCGCCACCCCGGGCTTGTAAATGTAATGTTTGGGGGGGGCCTCCCAGGGGCTTTAAAAAAAATGCCCTATGTAGGGGGCTAAATCTCCCAAACACGCCCCGGGGACCGCCACCTCCCAAGGGCTCTGAATATTTAAAGTGGGAGGTCCGTGACCCCCCAGCCCCGGGTATCATCCCCCGGGGCTTTGTAGATTGTGGTAGGGGGGCCATGCAGCCCCCCTCCTGGAGCCTTGTCATGGCCCTGGGGACCGCCACCCCCCAGGGCCGGCTCCTGCAGTGTCCCGGGTTGCCCAACCCCGGGACACTCTAGTTTGGTTTGAATTTCGAAAGAGAGAGCAGGACAACCTGCTCTCTCTTTCAAAATGCAAACCAAATTGCTTTTCCACATGGGGGACTGCATCTTAGCAGCTCCCCATGTGGAAAAGCCGGCGGGACTGTGGGGGGATTGAGGACCCCCATACGGTCCCCAACGGAGAGGGACAGCTCTGGGGGATGGGGTCCCTGGTGTTATTAGTGGCCCGGAAGGGGGGCCACACAGCCCGCCTCCCCTTAGAATAAAAAAAGGCAGGCTGGCCCGGGGGTATGGGGTCCCTGAGGCCATAATAGCCCTGAGGAGGGGGGCCACACCTCCCCTCCAAAATAAAACATAAAAAAACAATGGGCAGGCCCCTGGGGATGGGTCCCCGGGGCCATAAATGGCCAGAGGAGGAGGGCGGGGTGGCCAAAAATGTTTTGAAAAAAGTGGCCATGTCCCAGCGGATGGGGTCCCTGGGCCAATTGTGGCCTAGGGAGGGGACCGCGTGGCCCCCTTCACAAATTTGTGATTACCAAAAAAGGGGGGGGGAGACAGGCCCTGGGGGATGGGGTCATAGGGCTGGTAAAAATGGAAAGGAAGGGGGGCCACATAGCCCCCTTCTTAAAAATAAATAATAAAAAAAACACCAGCATTGCGCCACAGGCCACGCCCCCTCCTTGCACCAGCGGGTTTGAAGATAGAGAATGAAATCCCCTTGAATACTGGGGGTCCCTGGGGCCAACTAGCTCACCAGGAACCTCCAGTATGCATTAGGGGGCTGCGTTGCAGAGAGGTGTTCTGAGGCCATGCCTTTCATTACACCTCTCTGCAATGCAGCTCTGTGTAGTTTAATGGAGGTAGCTGGTGGGGTAGTTGCACGCCAGGGACCCTCAAGATTCAAGAGGAGTTAATCCCCCAACTTAAAACACGCCACGGGTGGTGCCTGATGTGACATGTGTGCAAACACGCCCTGTGGCATGTTTTACGCTGGGGAATTAATTCCTCTTCAATCCTGAGGGTCCCTGGGGGCCAACTAGCCCACCAGGTACCTCCAATAAGCACCACAGAGCTGCGTTGCAGAGTGTTATGAAAAGGGGCATGGTCTTTCAACACCTCTCTGCAACGCATATTTCTGGCGCATACTGGAGGTACCTGGTGGACTTTTTGGCCCCCAGGGATCCTCAGGATTGAGGAGGAATTAATTCTCCAACTTAAAATTCGCCACAGGGCGTGTTTGCAGACATGTCACCTCAGGCCACGCCCCCTTCCTTCACCATTGTGCAAATGCACCCTGTGGCAAGTGTAGTTGGGGAGTTAATTCTCTTTCAATACTGAGGGTCCCTGAGGGCCAACTAGCACAAAAGGTATCTCCAGTATGCGCCAGGGAGCTGCGTTGCAGACAGGTGTTCAGAGGCCATGGTCCTTATTACACCACTTTGCAATGCAGCGCTGTGGCACTTACTGGAGGTACCTAGTGGGCTAGTTTGAACCTAGGGACCCTTAGGATTCGAGGGGACTTAATCTCTCGACTTAGAACGGCCACAGGGCGTGTTTACACAATGGTGAAAGGAGGGTACAAGGCCTTAGGTGACGTGTGCAAACGCACCCTGTGGCACGTTTTAAGTTGGTGAAATAATTCTCCTTCAATCCAGAGGGACCCTGGGGACCAACTTGCCCACCATGTGCTTCTAGTAAGTGCCACTGCGCTGCGTTGCAGAGAGGTGGTGCAGGCCGGGCCCCTTTTTAAACCTCTGTGCAATGGCGCTTACTGGAGGTACCTAGTTGGCTAATTTGACCCTAAAGACCATAAGGATTCAAGGGGATTTAATCTCCCAACTTAAACCGACCACAGGGCGTGTTTACACAGTGGGGAAGAGAGGGGACCGGGCCTGAGGTGACGTTTGCAAACATGTCCTGTGGCGCGTTTTAAGTTTGGGAAATAATTTCCCCTCAATTTTGAAGGCCCCTGGAGTCCAATTAGCCCACCAGGTGCTTCCAGTAACCGACACTGCGCTGCATTGCAGAGAGGTAGTGCAGGCCGTGCTCATTTTTACACCTCTGTGCAACGTAGCTCTGGGGCGCTTACTGGAGGTACATAGTGGGCTAGTTGGACCCCAGGGACCCTCAGGATTCAATGGGACTTAATCCCCCAACTTAAAATGACGACAGGGCGTGTTTACACAGTGGGGAAGGGAGGGGACAGGGCCTGAGGTGACATGTGCAAACATGCACTCTGGCGCGTTTTAAGTTGGGGAAATAATTCCCCTTTAAGTCATACCAATACCACTTACAACACACCTATTCAGTAATTCCAAGATCTACACACACATCCACTCATTTACCAACAGTCCTATACAGTCACTCTTACATGTACTCACACATCATATATACTCATAAACCTATACATCCTTTTACACAGTGACACTCATCCATAGAGTTACTCACACACAAAGTCACGCATGCAAACAAAGTATCAAACATCCATTAAATTGCATTTACAGTTATACACACACCACCACACTTAGGGCCTGATTAGGATCGCGGTTTTCCCGCAATCTCCGGGCCGGCGGAAGCCACCGCCGGCCCGGACGATGCAGGAAAACCGCTGCGGAGGCACAGAAGACCCACCGCCAAATTAGGATGGCGGTGGGTCTCAAAATCCGTCTTGCGTTTTTCCAAGAATGACTGCTGCTTCACAGAAGTGACCCCCAGGGTATTGGGGTGGTGCATACTCCGCGGCTGGACGGCCGCGTATAAATCAATGCTCGAAGGTGTCTACCTTTGAGTAGCACGCAAACAGCAGCTTGGTTTATGTATAGGTGAGGACGGGGATCCACTCGTAGACGCCGCTCCGTACGGGATCTGCCTGACGCGTTTCGAAGCTCCATCTGCTTCTCTTCAGGGGCTTTAACGGAAGCGGTGTGCGCAACCGCCGACCCACTGTTCGCGTGCTACTCAAAGGTGGACACCTTCGAGCATTGATTTATACGCGGCCGTCCAGCCGCGGAGTATGCACCACCCCGGTACCCTGGGGGTCACTACAGTGAAGCAGCAGTCGTACTTGGAATCGAGTACGGGCCCACTTGTGGAGTCCATACAGGACTTGATTGTGTGCTTCCTGGACCACACTTCCCAGAATGCACAGTCTCATTTGAGCCTCCCATCGGTGGGTGTGTCATATATAAAATAGGGAAGTGGGTCGGCGGTTGCGCACACCGCTTCCGTTAAAGCCCCTGAAGAGAAGCAAATGGAGCTTCGAAACGCGTCGGGCAGATCCCGTACGGAGCGGCTTCTACGAGTGGATCCCTGCCCTCACCTATACATTAACCAAGCTGCTGTTCGCGTGCTACTCAAAAGTGGACACCTTCGAGCATTGATTTCAATGCGGCCGTCCAGCCGCGGAGTATGAACCACCCCGGTACCCTGGGGGTCACTACAGTGAAGCAGCAGTCGTACTTGGAATCGAGGACGGGCCCACTTGGGGAGTCCATACAGGACTTGATTGTGTGCCTCCTGGACTACACTTCCCAGAATGCACAGTCTCATTTGAGCCTCCCATCGGTGGGTGTGTTATATATAAAATGGGGAAGTGGGTCGGCGGTTGCGCACACCGCTTCCGTTAAAGCTCCTGAAGAGAAGCAAATGGAACTTCGAAACGCGTCGGGCAGATCCCGTACGGAGCGGCGTCTACGAGTGGATCCCCGCCCTCACCTATACATAAACCAAGCTGCTGTTCGCGTGCTACTCAAAGGTGGACACCTTCAAGCATTGATTTATACGCAGCCGTCCAGCCGCGGAGTATGCACCACCCGGTACCCTGGGGGTCACTACAGTGAAGCAGCAGTTGTACTTGGAATCGAGGACGGGCCCACTTGTAGAGTCCATACAGGACTTGATTGTGTGCTTCCTGGACCACACTTCCCAAAATGCACAGTCTCATTTGAGCCTCCCATCGGTGAGTGTGTTATATATAAAATGGGGAAGTGGGTCGGCGGTTGCGCACACCGCTTCCGTTAAAGCCCCTGAAGAGAAGTAAATGGAGCTTCGAAACGCGTCGGGCAGATCCGGTACGGAGCGCCGTCTACGAGCGGATCCCCGCCCTAACCTATACATAAACCAAGCTTCTGTTCGCGTGCTACTCAAAGGTGGACACCTTCGAGCATTGATTTATACGCGGCCGTCCAGCCGCGGAGTATGCACCACCCCGGTACCCTGGGGGCCACTACAGTGAAGCAGCAGTCGTACTTGGAATCGAGGACGGGCCCACTTGTGGAGTCCATACAGGACTTGATTGTGTGCTTCCTGGACCACACTTCCCAGAATGCACAGTCTCATTTGAGCCTCCCATCGGTGGGTGTGTTATATATAAAATGGGGAAGTGGGTCGGCGGTTGCGCACACCGCTTCCGTTAAAGCCCCTGAAGAGAAGCAAATGGAGCTTCGAAACGCGCCGGGCAGATCTCGTACGGAGCGGCGTCTACGAGTGGATCCCCGCCCTCACCTATACATAAACCAAGCTGCTGTTCGCGTGCTACTCAAAGGTGGACACCTTTGAGCATTGATTTATATGCGGTCGTCCAGCTGCGGAGTATGCACCACCCCGGTACCCTGGGGGTCACTACAGTGAAGCAGCAGTCGTACTTGGTATCGAGGACGGGCCCACTTGTGGAGTCCATACAGGACTTGATTGTGTGCTTCCTGGACCACACTTCCCAGAATGCACAGTCTCATTTGAGCCTCCCATCGGTGGGTGTGTTATATATAAAGTGGGGAAGTGGGTCGGGGGTTGCGCACACCGCTTCCGTTAAAGCCCCTGAAGAGAAGCAAATGGAGCTGCGAAACGCGCCGGGCAGATCCCGTATGGAGCGGCGTCTACGAGTGGATCCCCGCCCTCACCTATACATAAACCAAGCTGCTGTTCGCGTGCTACTCAAAAGTGCACACCTTCGAGCCTTGATTTATACGCTGCCGTCCAGCTGCGGAGTATGCACCACCCCGGTACCCTGGGGGTCACTACAGTGAAGCAGCAGTCGTACTTGGAATCTAGGACGGGCCCACTTGTGGAGTCCATACAGGACTTGATTGTGTGCTTCCTGGACCACACTTCCCAGAATGCAGAGTCTCATTTGAGCCTCCCATCGGTGGGTGTGTTATATATAAAATGGGGAAGTGGGTCGGCGGTTGCGCACACCGCTTCCGTTAAAGCCCCTGAAGAGAAGCAAATGGAGCTTCGAAACGCGTCGGGCAGATCCCGTACAGAGCGGCGTCTACGAGTGGATCCCCGCCCTCACCTATACATAAACCAAGCTGCTGTTCGCGTGCTACTCAAAGGTGGACACCTTCGAGCATTGATATATATATATATATAGATATATATATATATATTTGAATACGGAGCCTGGCAGAGCACCAGATTGCGATATTTACCGCATCTTCAACATCGTGCCTTTCCGTACTTATCATGGTTACTAATATTGCATTTGGAACATTAGCAACATCTGAGAAATATTGTAAAGTGACTACCATTCCCACAATGCATGGCATCTTATTTTACTCACCTGAGGAGAATGAACTATTATGTGTGGCTATTTATGGTGAGTCCCTTGATATGAACTTGCACTCATATGCTGCTGGCCCGTGAACAAGGATGTAAGATTTGAAACGCGTTGGGGATTGTCATTAAAAAGGAACTGTCACGCAGTGTCTTGGCTTGTTCCAGCCAAAATGGTAGGCCCTCTGATTCCTTTATTAGGTCCCCATATACTTGAAATGGTCAACATCTCCCTTAGGACAGGCCAGGTCCCGGCAGATTGGAAAAAGGCAGTGGTGAACCCGATAAGAAAAAAGGCATCATCTCCCTGGACAGACCTATCCAACCTACGTCCCATCTCTCTCCTACCCTACCTGGGCAAGATCACGGAGAAGCACGTGAACACCTATCTTTCCCAACATCTGGAAGCGACGGAAGGCCTGGACCATTCTCAATCCGGGTTCAGGCCGAACCACAGCACAGAATCAGCACTTCAAACAGTGACCAATAACATCAAAATGGCACTGGATGATGGTTGCTCTATGATTCTGGTGCTGTTGGACCTTTCCGCCGCTTTTGATACGGTGTCTCACAAGGTGCTTCTCCATCGCCTAAAGGAGGTGGGAATAGGGGGAGAGGCTTTGACATGGTTGGAGAGCTTCCTGTCCGGGCGTTCTCAAGAGGTTAGGCTGGGCGCCCATACATCCATCCACAGGGAGCTCAATAAGGGGGTGCCACAGGGCTCTTGTCTGAGCCCCACACTTTTCAACATATATGTGGCCCCCCTTGCCAACCTAGCGAGATCTTTCGGGTTCACCCCCGTGTCGTACGCTGGCGACACCCAACTCCTTTTTCCCTTTAAAAATCTTACGCCTGCAGTAAAAAGATCATTTGCAGATGGCATGAGAGCCATTGCAGACTGGATGTCATCAAACTGTCTGCAGTGTAATGTCGGGAAAACCGAAGTTATGTTGTTCGGTCAAGCGATGACACACTGGTCATCAGATTGGTGGCCTCAAGAACTGGGCCCTGTCCCCACCCCCAAGAGTAAGGTCAGAAACTTGGGAGTATTATTTGACCAACAGCTTACTTTCAAGGACCACGTTAATCAAGTAGCCGGCACCTGTTTCCGGGCTATAGGGATGCTAAGACGTGTCTTCCCCTATCTTCCGGATCACCACAGAAAAACTCTGGTGCAGGCGCTTGTTATCAGTAGGGTTGACTACTGCAATGGATTGCTCCAAGGAGCTAACGAGGAGCAACTCAAGAAATTGCAGGTTATTCAAAACACTGCCGCAAGGATTGTCATGAATGCTCCTCCCAGGACACCATCCTGTCCCCTACTGTCTCAGCTTCACTGGCTTCCAGTGAAGAAGCGAGTTCAGTTCAAGACTCTTTGTACTATACACAAGAGCCTAACGGGGATGGGCCCTAAGCATGAGCGGATTTTGCGGATTGGCAATCCGCGAATTTTGCGGATTTGCGGATTCACAATCCGCAAAATCCGCGAATTCCCGCGAATTTGCGGATTTTTTTTTTTTTGTGTTCGCCCGTGTTTCTGCCAGTTCGCGAGGGTTTTTACAATTTCGCAATTTGCGAACTTACCTGTCGGGTCGCAAGTTTTGCGAACTTGTTGTTTCTACGTGTCCAGCCTGTTTGGGACACTCTTCTTCATCACTGCAACTCTCTGTCACCACTGCCACTCTCTGACTACTCATGCCACCCTCTGGCCCACATATGCCACCCTCTGTTTCATCACCACACCCTCTGGTTGTCCAGTGTACATTATTTTCGGCAAAGCAAAGCACACCTTCCCTGCCTCAAGTGACCTGAATTAATTTGGGGCTGATTAATGTGTCACAGAATATTTTTTTAGCTGGCACCTGCTTCCTTAGTGCGCCCTGATTAGTGATCTTTTGCACTTGCTAAGTGCTTTCATTGTTGCAAAATTAGTTACAACACCTGCCCTGCCCCAACTGACAATAATGAATTAGGGGCTGATTAATGGATTTTAACTTCCAGCCTGGCTCCTGCTTGTCTCCCTTAGCTGTAATTCAGGACCTTTGTGGCATATGTGTAACTATTCTGAGGTTCAGAGCAGGGTCACATAATAGTTTCAACTGGCAACTGAACTCTGGAGGGGCCCCTCAGGAAGCACTACAGGAAATGGCTACTAATGATGTGCCTGAACTTTTGAACCTGGTAAGTAGTTACTTTCAGTTTTGCTAAGATCGTATTTCTGCAATTTTGCACTTATTCGCGGGGCGCGAACTCACGCGAACAGTGCGAGCAGCGCGAGCAAAATCCGCTGCTCGCGGATTTGCGGATTTTGCGGGAAATTCGCAAATCTCGCGGATTGCGGATTTCCCGAAAATCCGCAAAATCCGCGAGCGTAACGGATTTTCCGCCCATGCTTAATGGGCCCTAAGTATTTCATTGACATCTTTCAGCTTTACATTCCAGGACGCTCTTTGCGTTCCAGTAACCAGCACCTTCTTAAAAGACCCAGAATCAAGAAAACCAGACAAGGTGGCCGTGCACTGGCCCACACTGGACCCACACTATGGAACTCACTACCGCTTGAACTAAGGTCAATCACCAACCATATGATGTTCAGAAAAAATCTAAAAACCTACCTGTTTCCTGGCTATTAATGTTACTTTATCCCTGAATACATTGTTACTCCTACCTCCATCTGCAGTTATAGCGCGGAGATACCCCTTCGGGGGTCTAGTCTGGCGCTCTATAAGCAAATAAAATAAAATAAATAAAATTTGAATACGGAGCCTGGCAGAGCACCAGATTGCCATATTTAACGCATCTTGAACATCGTGCCTTTCCGTACTTATCATGGTTACTAATATTGCATTTGGAACATCAGCAACATCTGAGAAATATTGTAAGGTGACTACCATTCCCACAATGCATGGCATCTTATTTTACTCACCTGAGGAGAATGAACTTTTATGTGCGGGTATTTATGGTGAGTCCCTTGATATGAACTTGCACTCATATGCTGCTGGCCCGTGAACAAGGATGTAAGATTTGAAACGCGTTGGGCATTGTCATTAAAAAGGAACTGTCACGCTGTGTCTTGGTGCGCTGCAAGTTATTATTTCTGGTGCGAGTGAGTCTCGTCTTTGGACACTTGTCAAAAGTAATACAGACGGCAGTCCAAGCTGTGGAGACGCACCGCTGCTAACAATTGGACAGCGGTTCTGGGGCCCTTTGAATACGGAGCCAGACAGAGCACCAGATTGCGATATTTAACGCATCTTGAACATCGTGCCTTTTTGTACTTATCATGGTTACTAATATTGCATTTGGAACATCAGCAACATCTGAGAAATATTGTAAAGTGACTACCATTCCCACAATACATGGCATCTTATATTACTCACCTGAGGAAAATGAACTTTTATGTGTGGCTATTTATGGTGAGTCCCTTGATATGAACTTGCACTCATATGCTGCTGGCCCGTGAACAAGGATGTAAGATTTGAAACGCGTTGGGCATTGTCATTAAAAAGGAACTGTCACGCTGTGTCTTGGTGCGCTGCAAGTTATTATTTCTGGTGCGAGTGAGTCTCGTCTTTGGACACTTGTCAAAAAGTAATACAGACGGCAGTCCAAGCTGTGGAGACGCACCGCTGCTAACAATTGGACAGCGGTTCTGGGGCCCTTTGAATACGGAGCCAGACAGAGCACCAGATTGCGATATTTAACGCATCTTGAACATCGTGCCTTTTTGTACTTATCATGGTTACTAATATTGCATTTGGAACATCAGCAACATCTGAGAAATATTGTAAAGTGACTACCATTCCCACAATGCATGGCATCTTATTTTACTCACCTGAGGAAAATGAACTTTTATGTGTGGCTATTTATGGTGAGTCCCTTGATATGAACTTGCACTCATATGCTGCTGGCCCGTGAACAAGGATGTAAGATTTGAAACGAGTTGGGCATTGTCATTACAAAAGGAACTGTCACGCTGTGTCTTGGTGCGCTGCAAGTTATTATTTCTGGTGCAAGTGAGTCTCGTCTTTGGACACTTGTGAAAAGTAATATATATATGTATGTGTGTGTATATATATATATATATATATATATATATATATATATATATATATATATATATATATATATATATATATATATATTACCTACTGGCGGTCGCTAGGTAGTTAAGACTTAGTTACCATAGGAAAATGGCAACATTTTATTCCCAATAACTTTGGCGCAGATTGACGGATCTTCCTGAAATTTTCAATACTAATTCTTCGTTGATATCAGCTCCTATGTTGAAAGTTTGGGAGTGATTTGTTAAGGGGGCTGAGAAAAAAGGGGGGGGGGGGAAGACGTGTTTTCTCTATGTTAATTTCCATAGGAAACTTTAGACAAGGCTACAGGTTGAAAGGGTGAACAAATTACCCCAAATTTGGCAGGGAGAAGGGTCTTGGTCTAGAAAGCACGCTTTTGTTTATTTGGGGGCCGATTCCGATTTGATAAAATCCCATACGATTCACTTTTCGGAGCATTTTTTCCGTACGATTCGTACACCTACACCGTCCCCATACATACAATCAAGTACGATCCTAATCCAAAGCATATCTACGTACGAATCGTACCAAACACCATACGAACAGTAAATACATAGGATTCATATCCGGGTCACGCAGTATGCGCCGTCAGTACGTAAACAGGCAGAAGTATCCAGCCCAGCAAGTACGATCCGTGTCAACGACACTCCGTACAACCCTATTGCTATGGGAGCTGAAAACCTCAGTAAAAGCAGATCCGGCACGACCCGCACCCCGGTACGCGACAGACACGCCATGAACCCCATCAGCCGTGTCATCCCAGTCCTGTACGCCTAGGACCTGGTGCACAGAAACTGACAACGGCGCATACGGTGAGAACAACATACCGCAACAGCGGAAGTGTACCTGTACGGTGCGTCACACGCTCGCTTATGGAACCATTGCAATAGTGCTACAAGCTGCACACACGCCATTAATGTTGGGGTACGGTGGGTCACACGCTTGCGTATATCACCATTGCAATAGTGATACGAGCTGCACACACGCCATTAATGTTGGGGTATGGTGCGTGACATCTGAGGGGTGGGGGGATATGACACCCAGCAGTGCCCAGACATAAGGGGTGGGTGGATATGACTCCCAGCAGTGCCCAGGCATATGAGGGGTGGGTGCACAGGACTCCCAGCAGTGCCCAGACATATGAGGGGTGGGTCGATATGACTCCCTGCAGTGCCCAGACATAGGAGGGGTGGGTGGATATGACTCCCAGCAGTGCCCAGACATATAAGGGGTAGGTGGATATGACTTCCAGCAGTGCCCAGACACATGAGGGGTGGGTGCACAGGACTCCCAGCAGTGCCCAGACATATGAGGGTTGAGTGGATATGACTCCCAGCAGTGCCCGGACATATGAGGGGTGGGTGCACAGGACTCTAAGCAGTGCCCAGACATATGAGGGGTGGGTGGATATGACTCCTAGCAGTGCCCAGACATGAGGGGTGGGTGGATATGAATCCCAGCATTGCCCAGACATATGAGGGGTGGGTGCACAGGACTCCCAGCTGTGCCCAGACATATGAGGGCTGGGTCGATATGACTCCCAGCAGTGCCCAGACATAAGAGGGGTGGGTGGATATGACTCCCAACAGTGCCAGAACATATGAGTGGTGGGTGGATATGACTCCCAGCAGTGCCGGGACATATGGGGATGGGTGGACAGGACTCCAAGCAGTGCCCAGACATATAAGGGGTAGGTGGATATGACTTCCAGCAGTGCCCAGACACATGAGGGGTGGGTGCACAGGACTCCCAGCAGTGCCCAGACATATGAGGGTTGAGTGGATATGACTCCCAGCAGTGCCCGGACATATGAGGGGTGGGTGCACAGGACTCTAAGCAGTGCCCAGACATATGAGGGGTGGGTGGATATGACTCCTAGCAGTGCCCAGACATGAGGGGTGGGTGGATATGAATCCCAGCATTGCCCAGACATATGAGGGGTGGGTGCACAGGACTCCCAGCTGTGCCCAGACATATGAGGGCTGGGTCGATATGACTCCCAGCAGTGCCCAGACATAAGAGGGGTGGGTGGATATGACTCCCAACAGTGCCAGAACATATGAGTGGTGGGTGGATATGACTCCCAGCAGTGCCGGGACATATGGGGATGGGTGCACAGGACTCCCAGCAGTGCCCAGACATATGAGGGGTGGGTCGATATGACTCCCTGCAGTGCCCAGACATAGGAGGGGTGCGTGGATATGACTCCCAGCAGTGCCCAGACATATAAGGGGTAGGTGGATATGACTTCCAGCAGTGCCCAGACACATGAGGGGTGGGTGCACAGGACTCCCAGCAGTGCCCAGACATATGAGGGTTGAGTGGATATGACTCCCAGCAGTGCCCGGACATATGAGGGGTGGGTGCACAGGACTCTAAGCAGTGCCCAGACATATGAGGGGTGGGTGGATATGACTCCTAGCAGTGCCCAGACATGAGGGGTGGGTGGATATGAATCCCAGCATTGCCCAGACATATGAGGGGTGGGTGCACAGGACTCCCAGCTGTGCCCAGACATATGAGGGCTGGGTCAATATGACTCCCAGCAGTGCCCAGACATAAGAGGGGTGGGTGGATATGACTCCCAACAGTGCCAGAACATATGAGTGGTGGGTGGATATGACTCCCAGCAGTGCAGGGACATATGGGGATGGGTGGACAGGACTCCAAGCAGTGCCCAGGCATAAGAGGGGTGGGTGGATATGAATCCCAGCAGTGCCCACACATATGAGGGGTGGGTGGATATGACTCCCAGCAGTGCCCAAACATATGAGGGGTAGGTGCACAGTACTCCAAGCTGTGCCCAGACATATGTGGGGTGGGTGCAGAGGACTCCCAGCAGTGCCTAGACATATGAGGGGTGGGTGCACAGGACTCCCAGCATTGCCCATACATATGAGGGGTGGTTGCACAGGACTCCCAGCAGTGCCCTGACATAAGAGGGGTGGGTGCACAGGACTCCCAGCAGTGCTCAGAAATAAGAGGAGTGGGTGGCGAGGACTCCTAGCAGTGCCCAGACATATGAGGGGTGGGTGGATATGACTCCCAGCAGTGCCCAGACATATAAGGGGTGGCTGCACAGGACTCCCAGCAGTGCCCATATATATATAAGGGGTGGGTGCACAGGACTCCTAGCAGCGCCCTAACATATGAGGGTTCGGTGCAGAGGACTCCCAGCAGTGCCCAGACATAAGAGGGTGGGTGGATATGACTTCCAGCAGTGCCCAGAAATAAGAGGGGTTGGTGGATATGACTCCCAGCAGTGCCCAGACATATGAGGGGTGGGTGGATATGACTCTCAGCTGTGCCCAGACATAAGAGGGGTGGGTGGATATGACTCCCAGCAGTGCCCAGACATAAGAGGGGTGGGTGGATATGACTCCCAGCAGTGCCCAGACATATGAGGGTGGGAGGATATAACTCCCAGCAGTGCCAAGACATATGAGGGGTGAGTGGGTATGACTCCCAGCAGTGCCCAGACATAAGAGGGGTGGGTGCGCAGGACTCCCAGCAGTGCCCAGACACAAGAGGGGTGGGTGGATATGACTCCCAGCAGTGCCCAGACATATGAGGGGTGGGTATATATGACTCCCACCAGTGCCCAGACATATGAGGGGTGGGTGCAGAGGACTCCAGCAGTGCCCAGACATAAGAGGGGTGGGTGGTGTGACTCCTAGCAGTGCCCAGACATCTGAGGGGTGGGTGGATATGACTCCCAGCAGTGCCCAGACATCAGAGTGTTGGGTGGATATGACTCCCAGCAGTGCCCAGACATATGAGGGGTGGGTGCACATGACTCCCAGTAGTGCCCAGACATAAGAGGGGCGGGTGGATATGACTCCCAGCAGTGCCCAGACATATAGGGGTGGGTGCAGAGGACTCCCAGCAGTGCACAGACATATGAGGGGTGGCTGCACAGGACTCCCAGCAGTGCTCAGTAATGGGGGGCATTATCATCAGAATACCACAAATACATGGGGGTATGTTTACATCCCTAACCTGTGAGAGTCCTGATAGTGCCGTAGCACCACATCACTCACAGCAGTGTCCTACTAGTGTCGTAGCAACACGTCACTCACAGCAGTGTCCTACTACACGGAGGAATGATTTCTGTCACACACTGCGTGACACACCACAAGTGGGTGTGATGTCAGATCCCACATGCATACCCACCGATGGAGGTTGCAGGAGACCTACACACCCTACCATCATGACACAATAGTGTATAGTCATGTAACAGTCCATCAAACAAATAGAGCAAAATGGAACACTAACACTGTCATATACATCCCTGGCCTGATATGAATGTCCAGGTGGTGCTCAGGCCACCAAGATGTAGTCTCTCATCGAAGGAATAGGGTTGAAACCCCTTAGATACAAAGCACAAAATTGTGAGTCATGTGCTCAAATACCCTGCATAACAAATACAAACATAAGTGTAAGGCTGTGAATATACATCTGCATAGTGAGAAAAAAGGGTGAATGTATACAAGAACGCATTTTTACATACTAAAAACACAAGTACAGTGAGTAGCATGGATGGCACAGACTAATGAGCAGTAGTCATCTGTGAGCAGGCATGGCCATTGCTGAAGGGAACGTTCAACAAAATAGGAAATGTGCACACATGTCAGCACAACAATTGTGCAACTGTCTGTAGTGAAGATCTCATGTGTCACTGAGGAAGGGACACTCTTTGTGACAATGTCTGTATGCAAACTGAACTCACACAAACAAAGAGTAATTGCTGCAACATTCTGATGGCACATAGATACCATGATCCAGGTCATCACCATCATAAAATAGACATCTTTCACAATCCCAAATCATTACCATGACACCAACTCCTAAGCACACAGCACCTAAAGTAAGTACCTGAAATGCAATAGTTCAGAAAGAAAAATAAAATGCTTTATTCAGCTCCGAAGGAAATTGATTTGAAAGATGAGTCCCGGCTCATACAAGGCCAATGGCCAGTCCACAAAAGTCTGTTTGGAGGACGTTTGGGAGGTTCTCGACCCCAAACTTGCCTGCACATGATGGAGTTAAAGGGTTGGTGACCTATGGGGGGGCATCATCTGGTTCAGGGACCGGCACCACAGGGACAGTAGAGGGAAGGGTAGGTTTTGTGGGTGCAGGGGGGGAGGAATCCTCCTCAGTGGCTTGTGCAGCGCCAAAGCTGGAAAGATATTCAGCGCCGCACACTGCTGCCAGTTCAGCCAGACCACCACCTGCACCCGGGACACAATGGGAGTGGAGGTAGAGGGCTCTGAGTCTTGTGGACATTGTCTATGTCTGCGTGCCTGCCGTCTGACCCCAGTCCCTGTGGGTGTGCCTGCATTCTCCTGAGATTGTGTGCCAGGAGATCTGCGCTTACATTTCTGTGGTGGTGTGCTGGTTGTGTCTGATGGTGTGCGTGATCTTGTGTATCTGGGTGTGCTCCGGACAGGTATGGGAGAGGGGGGTGTGGATGGGTCCGAAGGAGGGGGGACGGACCGCAGGAGGTCAACTGCTGGCGTCAGTGAGGAGTCCATGGACGATAGAATCCGACATTGGGCAGACATCGTAGCTGACATGCCCTCCATGAATGACGACAACTGTGTCAGTATTGTAGTGTGGCCATGGAGGACAGTCAGCATTGATGTTTGACCAACATGAATATGCCGGAGTAGGTCCACAGACTCGGCACTGAGGGCAGCAGGGGAGACAGGGGCAGGGGCTGCGGTGCCGGGGACGAAGGAGACATGGGGCAGCACGGACAGAAGGGACTCTAGTAACTGGGAGGGTGGAGATGGGTATGGAGGAGGCGGGGACAAACACAGTGATGGAAGATAGTGTTGCCGCATATTCCCCTTACTCCTGGGAGTCAGAAGCTGAGCCGTCCGCATGATAAGAGGTGTCGCCTTCCAAAGGTCCTGCCGCCTGACTCCCCTCACCCTCCATGCCACTGGCTCCCTCTGACTCCTCAGCTCTGGTGGCACTGCGGCTGGGTCCCTCCTCCTGGTCCGTGCTCATGTCTCCTCCTGTGTTGGTTGATGATGCTGTGGGCAAGGAGAAGAATCAAAATATGCATCAGTCACCTGTACACATGAGACACATGAGCGCAAAATCAGTTGGTCACACTGCAAATCATGGCATAGCTCTGCACATATTTGAGACTAGTACTGCCCAGTTGGTATAGACACAATGCTACTTGGACACAAGGATACAAAGAACAGACCAGGCCACAACTTGAATGAGAGTCAAACTGAGGAGCTTATGTTTGTTTACAGGAGAGCCAATCTATACAATGAAGTGATCCCACCTCAAGTTCACAAAGAAATAAACAGTTGTGTTGTGCCTCAGGGCAAGCTAACTCACCTCACTCCCCAAGGTTATACCACATTCAGAGCCTTGCAAGTACATTTTGCTGAAAAATAATGTCACAAATTGTTGTCATCTTGGGACTCACCATACTTCTCACCTTAAACATATATTGAATGTGTAAAGTAACCATCTTGTGAAGATAACACGTATGTGCCTGCATTAAACATCTCTCACAAGGAAATGCACACCAAACACTTAGACACATTTATTGAAACAGCTGGCACACTTTAAGATGAAGCACTGTTAGAAACAAAAGGTGTGGACCATATGCCATATACATGGTCCAACAGAGGTCTTGATAGCTTGAGACACATTAGTTTGTACAATTGACAACATAGGAGTCTCAAGCACTCAAGACTACTGTGGGGACATGTCTATGGACATCAAGGCACTACATAATATCACTAACAATGGCCTCCCTCAAAAGCTGCCTGCTCTTCCGAAAAAATTCCAAATGTTGTTTTGTGTGCACTACCTTGTGAGAAAACTATATTGCAGACACATAAGTGGAACCTACATATTTTGTCATAGTAACACATTCAAAACATAAACAGCTCTTAACAAGTTTTGGGAGTGCCAAGATATATTCATCAATGTGAGTCAACTTCAAAAGTGTCAGTCCTCACAGGGGCATCTATTACCTGACCATACAATTGTTAGCACATAAGACCCACTGGCTGTCATGTGAAGTGGCCCACATGTCCAAAATCAGGACAATGCCCAAGCTAATGGGCCTTCAATAGAGAATCCAAAAATATTTGCAGCATCGTGGACACCCCATGAAAAATTTCAACACCGATGTTTTCACAATAACACAAAAGAGCGTTGCACCAGAACTACATACATGTGGCAAAAATGAATTAGGCACAATCATGTCTGGAAACAAATGACATAGGCTGTCAAGCCCTAAATCAAAGCACTGGCCACCATCACAGGGGAAGTGCATGGTAAAACATGGTGCAGCCAAATCTCACTCACAGGTCACAACTGCCAAGGCCAAATCAGGCAGGCCCATTGGACCTCTCCTGCACAACACCCCCCTCCCTCAGTCAATGTGATAGATACAGCTCAAGAAGTGAGAACTCTGAATCGGGGTAACAAAAACTGTGCAGCAACATTGTAAAAGGTAACCCAAGCTCACCTTGTGGGGCTGCCAATACATATTAGTCACAAACAAACAACAACAGACTGTTGTGAATAGGCACACAGGCACTGCCCAGTGTGAGTATGTACAATCCAAATTTTGTATCCATGTCCAATGTGAACATGTAGCAAAGACAGGATAAATACAAACTATGCAAGGGACCAATGCCACTGAGGCAGACCCATGCTGAAAACACATAGAATGGTCACAGTGTTGGATGACACAGATGATTAGGATGCCAGGGTGTGTCAGGGAACTGTGGTGGGCACACTAATCCGTGGGTCTGAAATGAGCTGACTGTAACATTAAGAACCGTAATGACACTATGCATATCTTCAAAATAATGTACATCATGTCTGACAACACAACATGGGTCATGCATGCTGCATGGGTGTGCAGTTGAAAACTCACAGTCCTATGTTGGGACTCATTATCATTGCGAACAAATGTGAAGCCCTAACAGTGCACAGATCATGGCACATGAAAGGTCACAACACATGTCACAGACCACCCTCCCACATGATGCGCTAATCAATGTGCAGTAGAAAAACCTTGCACCCTAGATGAGTATGTGCATATATATTTTTTATTTTATTGTTAATAAAAATGAACATTGAACATTTTCAAGGTTTACATTGTTCGCATCAGTCGTGCACAGTTAATATGTAATACATAGCGGCCATTTCACTAGTACATGAGGAATCAGCATTATTACGACCAGGATATCTATACATCATAAGTCCTCTCCTCCGAGATTATCCCATCCTCCCTCCCTATCATTCCGAATCAGTATCACTTTTCATCTGAGGTGGTTCACAAACATACCCTCTATATTCATTCCAGGCTCCCCAAATTTTCCCCCATTTTCTCGGACATTTCCGATTTAAATACACCGCCTTTTCGGCAATCATCTTAAAGTCCATATCCGCGCTCCATTCACTGAGCGCCGGTGTCACAGGGAAACCCCAGGCCTTGGCCACATTTCGTTTAGCATACACAATACCCAGCGTTTCCCAGTCCTGCATCGAGTTGCTTAAATCATTAGGCTCCCAAATGTTTAACAGACAACGTCGCGGCTCTGAAAGCAGTAAAACATTAACCACTTGAGATATTGTTTGCATAACCTTGGACCAGTATTCAGAAATTAATGGGCAATCCTAAATAGTGTGGTAGAACGTCCCCGCCTCCCCGCAGCCTCTCAAACAGTATTGGTGTGTGGTTCTTCCTATCTTATGTAGTGTGACCCTCGTGTAATAGACTTGGTGCAGGACTTTTAATTGTATCAGCCTAAGTCTTGACGATACAGCTACCTCCTGAGGCGAAGAGAGCGCGGTCTGCCAGTCCGATTCGTCAAAGTCACCTAGTTCCGCAGTCCAGGCGGTTTTAAATCTGGCCATAGGGTCAGGCATGTTGTTAATTAACTTACGGTAGACCTGTGAGGTCGCCTTGCTAAGCATGTGCTCCGTAAGCAATCTATCCTCTAAAGGAGTGGATTCTGGTAGTTTACCTTCAGTCGGCAGCACTGACATAATGGCATGACTGATTTGCAAAATAGCGGAAACGTTCCGCTTCTGCCAAAGGGAAATGAGCCGCTAGTTGATCAAAAGTGAGTATTTTACCCCGCCTATAAAGGTCTCCAATCTTCAAAATACCTATATGATCCCAGGCCTCAAATCCCTTACTACTACAGAGAGGCGACGCGATACCCAAAGTGGCGTCATCTGCGTGATCGTATTCTGACATTTGAGACAAGCCGATGCCACGTGCCAGAGCTTCACCGTGTGAGCCGTGGGGCCCTGCAGGGCCGTCACACCCCGAGGATCATAAAGCGCGGCCATCACTCCTCCGGTCCCTAGGTCATATCTATCTGCCTTGAACACGGGCTCCGTCTGTGAGGCTTGGAGCCAATAATTTATGATCTTCAGTTGAGATGCCCAATAGTACAATTGGACACCCGGGAGAGCAATTCCTCCGTCAAGCCATCCTCGCGCTAACTTTTGTCGGGCAATGCGTGCCGGTTTGTACCCCCACAGTAGTCCAGAAACTAATGCGTTGATGGACTGGAAGTATTTGTGATGCACGAGAAATGGAGTGTTTTCCAGGATATAGAGCAGTTGCGGCAATGTCATCATTTTAACCCCTTCCACTCTGATGACGAGCTGGGCTCGTCATGGCGTAGCCTCCTCGCACGCTGATGACGAGCCCAGCTCGTCATGTAAAGTGCGTTTTTAAAAATCTCAGCATGAGAGCAGAATTCCGCTAGCGCGCATGGTGTTAAATAACGCAGCTTTTCCTAACAGAGTTAGCGGTAGAGTATGCCAATGCCTCACATCCGTGCGGAACCGTTCAAGTGGTGGCTGCAAGTTGCGGTGATAAAAAATCTCCCGATTCAATGTCACCCATACCCCCAGATAATTAAAGGGGCCGTCGGTGATCATCAGAGGGCAGTCGTTTGGGAGGATCGGTGGGGGGCCTATGAGGACAAATAGTACCGACTTGGACCAATTGATGGTGTATCCTGAGGCCCGCCCAAAAATGTTACAGATGTCGAGAAGGACCATGAGCGAGCGCCTGGGGAGAGTCAAGTAGAGGAGAATATCATTGGCGTACAGCGTTATATGGTCCTCCCAGGATTCAGTCCAGTGTAGACCTTTTATCATGGGGTCCCACCGTATCCAGGCTGCCAATGGTTCCAGAATCAGTGTAAAAAGCAAAGGCGACATGGGGCACCCCTGACGCGTACCGCGACTGAGCCTGAAATCTCTGGGAATATGGCCGTTGGCCACCACATGCGCAAGCGGATTTCTATACAGGAGTTTGACCCAAGCACAAAACTTTGGCCCAAAGCCTAGATGTGGTAATACCGCAAATGAATATGGCCATTCGACTATGTCGAAGGCCATTCGCGCATCTAAGGACAAAATCACAGCCGGTTCGGACAAGACTGGTATCAGCGCCATCACCGTTGAACTCTTCTCAAAATTAGAGCAGTGCTCCTGTTTGGCATGAATCCGGATTGATCCGGATGCACCAGAGTCTCCAAATGCGGGGTCAGGCGCACAGCATAGCGAAATAGGACGGTATGATGTACATTCGTCCGGGGGTTTACCAGGTTTTGGTATAGTTATGATCGTAGCGGTACATTGATCTCGAGGCAGTTCCCCCTGGACCAAGCTGTCTTCAAACATCCGCAGCAGATGTGGGGCCACTTGATCGGACACGCTCTTATAAAATTCTATGGGGACCTCATTAGGCCCCGCAGCCTTGCTTGACTGTAAGGAGTGGATAGCCCCCACGACCTCATCCGTAGTGAAGTCTGACTCTAGAAGTTCAGCGTCAGCGTCCGTGAGAGAGGGCATTTGGATATCTTTGATATAGGTTTGCGCCTCCTCAGAGGACATACCCAAGGAAGAAGTGTAGACTGTTTCATAGTAATTGGCCAAAGTGTCTAATATATCCACGGGGAAAGTGTACAGCTCGCCCTCAGGAGAGCGTAGTTGTGCTATTGTCCTCTGGGCCATGTCCTTCTTATCTAGCCACGCCAGAAGTCTTCCTTCCTTATCCCCAACCTCATATATGATATGTTGGGTGTGCAGCAGACGTTGTCTGACCTGTACTCTCTGATATTCAGCTAATTCCGCCTGTTTAAGACGTAATTGACGCTTAAGCTCCTCAGTGGGATCGCGATCATGGTCGGTCTGTAAAACTTCCAGGTCGAATTCCAGTTCTTCCTGCATAGTCCGCCTGTGACCTGCTATGGAGGCTATCGCCTGGCCCCTTATCACTGTTTTAAACGCATCCCAAAGGACCCCAGGTGAGTCCACGGAGGCCACATTTTCCTGGAAGTAACACTTTGTGGCCGTAACTAGGTCCTTTCTGACTTTGGGAACCTGCAAATAATGGGGTGAGATTGGGAAGATGCGCCTCCTCGCTTTTACATGAGAGGAGTACACCATGGTGATTGGGGAGTGATCCGAAATGCCCCTAGGGCCTATCTTTACATCCAGTATGTGTGTCAAACTGTCTGCAGAGACAAAAAAGTGGTCAATATGTGATAAGCTATTATGTACCCCAGAATAAAAGGTATAACCTCGATCCCCGTGGTGTTTGAACCTCCATCCGTCCGTAAGACCCATGGCCTCTACGTAGCCTGTCAGCCTTGCCTTATGCATCCCTGTCAGCCTGCTATGGTGACGGTCAAGCCCCTCATCAAGGACCGCATTGAAATCGCCGCCCAGTATAAGCTCGCCCTCTGGCAGCGTCAGTAGAAATACACTGAGGGCGGGGAGAGCAACTGAGTGTAGGGCAGGTGGAATGTATACTGACACCACATTGAATCTCCGACCTTCCCATGAGCAGGAGACGGCCGCAAATTGTCCTAGAGCATCCGTCCACACCTGATGTACTATCACGGGGAATCGTTTATGCAGCAGGACACCACCCCCCTGGAACCAGAGGAAAACTCAGAGTGCGCCACCATCGTATATCCCCATCGATCCAGAGCCTTACATGTCGAACCTACCAAATGTGTTTCCTGAAGCAATACCAGTGCTTGGGCTGCCCTACGTATATATTGCAACACCAAGCCCCTCTTTATTTTGTCCCCTAAACCACGTACATTCCAAGAAATCAGGGTTAGGGGGGACACAGGAGCCAGGACCGGGGCAGTATGTGGAGAAGTGTGGCTCACTGGTTAGAGGAGGCAGACCTGGAAGCAGAGGTCAGCCCGGGACCAGGGTTCAATTCCCGGCTCGGCGGGGTCTTGAGTCCTAAAATGTCCACGGACTCGACAATTCTCGCTCCGGTGCCTACTCGACTCACGGGTTCACACTCTGCGACTCTGGGCAATAGCTTGCTTAATCTCCACAACGGCCCCTCGCGGCGGGATGCCTGGCTTTCACCTTGCGGATACCCTGCCGGGGTTATCTCACAGGGGAATACCAGGACCGGTTCCCTAAGCAAGCGCTTAGAAACCGCTTGGTGATTTGCGCTATATAAATTCCTGTACATTTACAGTATCATATGTTTTCACCTCATCCAATACCTCTTCGGCCATCATAGTAAAACCATCCTCGAGAACTCAATATTACGTCCACCATGTATTCACCTGTATCCTTGAAGTGTAGTCCAAAACTAAAGCACCAAGCAAAGTGCAACCGTCCCCTCCTCTCTCCAAACATTGCAAACCGAATTCGCACATATGCATTATAGACAATACCACCAGTACCACTTTCCCACCATCCCCCAGAACCATCCCACTCACTCCCCTCCTCTCCCCTCCCTGCTTCCCTGCCTGTGAACTTCAAACTGCCCAGCCCCCAACCCTGCAGAGTGCTTGTGCATTTCCCACCCATATTGATTGCGCAGAGATGAATCATTCCCCTCCCCCGCGGCAAAGTATCAAGCTAACAATTCGGTACAGCCTGCAATCGAGAATATCTGCCTAAAGAAAATCACCATAACATGTCTAAGTAAATGCAATTAACCACATTACAAACCCGGAAACCTTAAAGTCAAATACCTACATCCACTTGCGCCCGTGCCAACAGCCCACCCCCCCCTGATACTTGCAATTGTTCATCGGGATTAGTCCATTGGAAGGTCTGTGGGGCTTCTCACTCCTGCGCGGACAGGCCGCTTGCCCCGGGATCAGCTCCCATCTTTGGGGACTCCGACCTATCTCCAGACCCCCTCGCCGGTGCGCCATTACGCCTTCTAGTCTTGTCACCGACCTTAGTCCAACCTTCCAGCCAGTCCCAGGTTGCCTCTGGTGAATCGAAAAACCATGATTTACCATCCATTTTGACTTTTTGACTCTCAGTTTCGCTGGAAAGAGCATTGCGTATTTAAGGTCTCTGCCACGCAGTTCTTGTTTCACCGCCCGGAAGCTGCGTCCTTGCGCCTGGACACGAGCCGTGAAGTCCGGAAAGAAGGAGACTTCGTAATTATCGATCTTCAATGGAGGGCCCGACCTGGCAGTCTGCACGATATTATCTCGGTCCCGAAAGTGTAAAACTCTGGCTATTATTGGTCTAGGGGAGGGCCCGACTTTAGGCCTCCCGCCTGGCACCCTATGGGCGCGTTCTATGGAGAAATAGGCAGATAGCGCCTTGGGTTTCAAGTTATTTGTGATCAACTCCTCCACATATAGGTCCGTCGTTGGCCCCTCCGTTTTTTCGGGGACCCCAAGGATTCTAATATTGTTGCGACGGGCCCTCCCTTCGTATTCATTCAGCTGCTGCGACATACAAGCCTGTTTTTTTCCATTTCGGACATTTGGCGCTGGAGCTCAGAAGTGTCTTCCTGGAGAGCCGCCGTAACCACCTTGAGTTCTCTCACTTTCTCGTTCGTCTGCTTAAAATCGGCGCGTAGTAAGGAAACTTCCGTCATTACTGAGTCCATAAATGTGCGCATCTCTCCAATGACTGCTAGGACATCATGGAGTGTGGATTCCTTAGGCTGGGGGGATGATCCTTTTACGCCATCGTTGTCCAGTATACAACGTTTAGCACGCATTTTTTACAATGCACTACCATTACAACGCAGGCATTACCACGCATACCATTACTACGCATTGCGCTGGGGGGCGCTCTAGGATAGGGAATAAGTTTAATTTTATATCCAACACCTTCCCTAGTGTCCACGGGGACTGGAGTTGGAATTTAAAATTATACTTACCACTATCCAGCACCTCAAAGCGCTATGCGTTGTAACGGTATTCGTTGTAAATACCGCGTTGTAAAGGTATGCGTGGTAATAGTATGCGTGCTAACGTCATACATACTCCTTGTCCACTCTCGGCGAGCCGGTTTTTTCTCCGGCCTGCTGCCACGCATATTTGGACAGTCTCGTCTGAGTGGTGTTCTTCTGCCCCCCTTAGCCATCCTCACCTCTCAAGCGAAGGGCCAGCCGTTGAGATACTCCGAAAGGAATGCACCAACGCTTCAGTACGTATCACCAGAACTGGAGACTATGGGGTACGGTCCGTCCCGTGTCAAGCAATCTGTCAAGGGGCTCACCACTTGTCCCCGAGCTCTGTGGGGCTGGGACGCGGTCTGCAGCACCTCTCAATCGGCCAATAAGGTCAACCTATCAATATTCAATAGTCCCGGCCGAGCGCACCCCCACCAGGCCGGCCCTGTAAGCCAAACGGGACGGGAAGGCGGCGTTGAGGTTCAAGCCAGCTCACAGCGTGTCTATAAAGGTCCTCCGACTCCGTAGTAGGTCCGGCGCTGCAGAGAGGACCGCGCCACTTGCGTTGTCCAGGTGCAAGGAAAATGTTCCCGGAGGCGGTCCCAGAGCCCGGGCCGATGGGGGGCCTGCACCGTGTGGAGTTCCGGCGATAGCGGGTAATCCGTCCCGCTTCGCCCCTCTCTCTCGCTAGAACTGCAGCTGCTCCTTTCCTGGGATCCTTTGCCGGCCGCTGGTAGGCCGCAAAGCCGGGGCCTAGATTATCGCCCTACTCCGGGGCCCACATTACCGCATCCTCCGGCGATGGCGATTAAGAAGCCCCCCTCCCGGTCCCCCTGCTTCGCCTCTTCTGCCCCCGCAGGGGTCGAGCCCCTATCTGTTTGTCACCTGGTGGGGTGGGAGAGGGTGGAGGGGGCCACCTGGAGGTCTGCGAAGGTCGAGCTGAGTACGATCAGCGCACCCCGTCCGCCGTTTTGCACTGCTTGGATGTCCCGGCTGGCGACCAGCAAAACTTCTATTCTGCGGGGATTTTGGTCCCCGAACACCGCACTGTAGCCTTCACGGGGCTGTCAGCTGCTCCGTCAGGCACTGCGCAAGGGTTTTCGTCCGGGTCTGCAGGCTGTGTCATGATCATTAGCCGCGGGCTAGGAAGAGCCGGTTCAAACTGCGGCCATTGCTCACGGCCGCGAAGCCACGCCTCGAGTATGTGCATATTTGAATACACACAGACCAGGGGATACATGTGAAGGAGGGGAAGGGATGAAGAAGAGCACCTGCAGATTATAGGGAATTGTAAATACACTGCACATATAACCTGTCTGACCCGACACCCCAACTGTGGGAGTGTCTCCAGCCTACTGAGCACCTCAAGAAGCAGGTGACACACAACACAACAAACAGGCATGTACCTACCCCCTCCTTGCTGCTGTCTCTCCTGCAAATGCCTATTGAGCTCGGGAAAGACCACAGCCAGGACCCAGAGCATGTGGGGGGTGAGGTGATGGCTGCCGCCATGCCGGCGTGGAGCTTCCAGCTTCAGCTGGACCCGGGCGATACGCCGGGTCCAGCACCGGATGACCTGCCACCTCTTCTGAATGTTATGCAGATTTCGACGATGGCCAACCACAGTCCAAACAGCCCTGACTATCCCCAGCCATATCTCTCCCTTCTCATAGGCAGGTACCTGTCAGGAAGACAAAGTGAAACAACATCACTACACCTGCTCCATCTCCCAGAGACACACACTTTCACACCATTGATAAAGTGAACAGGGCATAGGATTAATTAATTAATTGCAGGTTTATATAGCGCTAGGATCGACTCCCGGAGGAGTATCTCCGCGCTTCGACCGCTGCGAAACCCTTCCTGGCTTCCCTGAGAGATGGTCCCTTAGTGGGTATCTCCAGGGTGAGACCAGGCATCCCCGGCGGTCTGGTGGGGCCGTTAGTGAAGATGAGGCAAGCTAATGCCCAGAGTTGCCGAGTGTGATCGCTGATCAGAGTGGGCACCGAGGCGAGAGAATTATCGAGTCCGCTGACCCTGGTCCAGAAACCTGCCGCGTCGGGAATCGAACCCTGATCCCGGGCCGTCCTCTGCTCTCGGGTCTGCCGCCTCTAACCAGTGAGCCACACTACTTCAGGATGCTGACAGGACTTGCATCATTGTCCATGTGAATCGAAATTTGCCTAGCAGTGTAACGGTAAGTTTCACTTCTATTAAGGACACGGAGGCGAGGATTATGCTTTTCTCTCTCCGCTGTTTATTCAAAAGTAACCGCATAGCAGCCAGAAAAGCAACAAACATGGAAAAAATATCACATATGCCCAACATCGGGCTAATAAGAGAAACAGAAGAAATCAGAACACATTTAGGGAACTACATATCCCATCAGCCCATGTTCATAGTCCTTCCACAGTGTCCACAATCCTTAAGGTAGGGCGTCCATCTTGTGGTCTCTTCCTCTTTCTTCGCTGCTTCGCAGCCAGTTAAGTGCTTTTTCCTTGATTTCCCTCGTTATTGCAACTGTGCGGATGTTTTGGGTTCTAGGCACTGTGGATTTGTAGTTTGGCTTAGGGGCTCTTCACTGATATTACGTGTGCGTTTATCTTTCAGAGCCCTTGTATTTTGTCGCGGGGACGTTTCGCCCTTGACGCGACAGTCCCCGAGAGTTGCGACGCTGCCTCCTCGCCGCTAGAGGGAGGCGTCGGGTCTCTTTTCTCCTCAGCGTGGTTCCCTGTCAGACGGGAGCCGTGCTGAGGAGGAGAGCCACGCCGGAGCCTTCCTCTGCCACCTCACCTTGACTCCCTGTTAGGTTGTATTGCCCCAATTTTGATTTTCTGGCTGCTATGCGGTTACTTTTGAATAAACAGCGGAGAGAGAAAAGTATAATCTGAAGCCTCCGGTCCTGACATAGAATTAGTCCTGTGGTCAAACCCCAAAGCACTACATGGCATTGAAAGGCAACATATGGCGTAACAGATGCAACACACACACTCTTCATGGCACACCCTGAATAACACAATAACAATAACTGCAGGGTGTGGGACAGCACGTGGCAAGCAGTCACATGTCTAACTCCACTTAACAACCCTCTGCAGACCAGACAGACACACCCTGGCACAGATCACTCGCCCGTCACTGACAACAGTGGAAACAACCCTCACTTTGCACATGTGCCACTTCACAAAGAGGTGTAACAGGTGTTGTGCTAACTTTGCATGAGTGTGGCACCCACCACTGCTAACTAGTCACATCAGATGGCTATAACTGCTGCGAACGCCATACATCTGTGGTGCAACACTTCACATACACACTCACCCAGATAACAAGGAACATTCACACACTGCAATGTCCATGAGATTAAACACATCATTTGTACAATATCACCACAGGTCCCCACAAGTCATACACAGCTGTGAGTACAGTCAGCTGTCACTCTGGGGGGAACACTGTTACACCTCTGGACAATTTGGAATACAGCCACCAAGGTCTTGCACGCCTGAATGTGAAGGTGCACAGTCAAAGGTACTGCAGTCAGCACTCACCTGCTCCCCTGGTCTCCCATACAGCTTGCTATACTGTGGTAGGAGGGCATCCAGCAGGGCCTGGTTTTCGTCCTCAATGAATGCTGGTGCCCTCTCCATGGTAAGCAAATTCAGAGTCCAGGGAATGCAGAGACAGCAGCAGTGTGGTCCACTCCAATGTTGTGCAGGCAAGTGCCCTCTCACAGCGACATGCAGCCTTAAATCTGTGCTGCTGAGGGACTTTCAGTCTCAGGAGTACAGTGTGATAGGCCACATTACTTTGCATCCTACGTTTCATCCAATCCCTTTAAACATAAGGCCCTGACACACATTTGCATGGTTTAAAATTTGAGCTTCAGCTCCACAACAATTTTGCAACATTGTATTGTTTTGCCTAACTGAATTTTGCTGGACACCTGTATCACACACTCAAATCTCAGTATCCATGACAACCAACCTGCATTCTGGGCCTATTTCTTGTCCCCTATGTATTTTTTGGGATGCACACACGTGTACGGTGCGTTTCACGTCGCGTATGGCACCTTTTTCATATTGAAACAAGGCGCACACACGCCCGCAATGTCTGGGTACGGTTCGCTCGCGTATGGCGCCATTACAATTATGAAACGAGCCGCACACATGCACGCAATGTCGGGGTAAGGTTCGCTCGCGTATGGCACCATTACAATTGTGATACAAGCCGCACACACGCACCCAATGTCGGGGTACGGTTCGCTCGCGTATGGCACCATTACAATTGTGATACAAGCCGCACACACGCACCCAATGTCGGGGTACGGTACACTCTCGTATGGCACCATTACAATTGTGAAACGGGGCGCACACACGCATGCAATGAAGGGGTACTGTTCGCTCGCGTATGGCACCATTACAATTGTGAAATGAGCCGCACACACGCACGCAATGTCGGGGTACGGTTCGCTCGCGTATGGCACCATTACAATTGTGAAAGGAGCCGCACACACGCATGCAATGTCGGGGTATGGTGCGTTTCACACGCTGTAGTGAATGCAGGGGTATGGTGCGTTTTACACAGTGCGTTTCTCACGCTGTAGTGAATGCAGTCGTACGGTGCGTTTTACACGGTGCCTTTAAAACGTTCAAGTATGGCACCATTACAATAGTGATACGAGGCGCACACATGGCAGGGATGTAGGGGTACGGTTATAACAATGATGTATATCAAGTTTCTGTCATTGCACACTTACAGGAGCAGGCCCTAGGTGTGTCAGGCAGTGATATAGCACAGGGCATCTGATCTTGTTGCGCTATCGATGTGTGATGACCTGTTGACCCGTCATGTGTGATGGTGCACTATGTGGTACACATCACCTTTACTCTTGTCCCATATGTATCATCATGCACATGTTGTCTTGCACATCAACACTGGGATGTCACATTCATCACTACGGGCACCTGGGTCATTATGCCAGAGACCGGGGCACTTTCTCACTTCACAAATTGAGGCTCAGCAGGATCCTATGTGACAATGTAATGTGTGTGTCAGGTTAAAGATTGAGCTAGCTCTTTGTGTTCTGTTAACTGCATCTGCTGTTGATGCATGTATAATGGGTCAGTGTGTTGTGATTGCAATGGTTTAACATGTAAGCTCACCATGCCACATGTGCATTTCCACGGTTTTTGTGTCTGATGGCATCATACATCATTTATCCCCAGGCATACATTTCTGCATCGGGACAACGGCTGTGGTGTTGTGTTGTCAGATGCACAGCTTATTAGCAATTTGTCTGATATGTACAATACATATGCCATGTGACCTGGGCATGTGCCTTGCAGTCAGCTGTCTGGATGGGATGACAACCTTATAATGCAGGTCTGCTGATGTGTGTCACTCCAGTGATATCTTGGGCTGTTTATTCAGACCAGCCCATCCGTTCTTTTGTGTGCTTGTAATGTTCATTGCACAAAAGACCAGTGTATCTAGGTTTTTGTTGGAGTGGCAGCAAGCTGGCTTATGTGTCCTGGATTTGTATTTGGCTGAAAGTTGTTCTCCATTCTTCCCAATTATGTCCTGCAGGGCAATGCCTCTACCAAGGCCTTTTCCAGACTTGGAGACCATGAGGGAACGTGATTGCATCCGACGTTACAGATTCACTCGACAGTTGATTCAGGACTTGACGGACAGGCTGGAACCACATCTCCTGCCGCGACACATGTATCCAACTGCACTGACACCAAAGATGAAGGTGATGGCAGCAGTACATTTTTTACAACAGGTACATTTCAATTTACCATTGCTGATGTGGGGGGTATGTCCCTAACCTGTTCAGCCGTGTACTACGTGATGTTTTAGCTGCAATGTTGGTGCACATTAATGAATTCATCAAATTCCCTACTCCTGAAGAGTTGGCAGATGTCATGGGTGAATTCTATGCCCTGGGAGGGATGGCACATGTCATTGGGTCCATTGATGGAACACATGTGGCTTTGGTGCCACCACAGGCTCAGGAGCAGGCCTACCGCAACAGGAAACATTACCACTCAATAAATGCCCTGGTGGTGTGTCTAGCTAACATGCTAATTTCACATGTTTGTGCATGTTTTCCAGAATCGTGCCATGATGCTTTCATCATGAGGCGTAGCAGGGTACCATAGATGATGCTGCAGCTGTGCAACGATCGGGCATGTCTTGTTGGTGGGTAAACTCTGTTTGTCCTGTATGTTTTGTTTTGTTTTTTTGCTCTGACAGCATCTCATTACACACTTATTTACATGATGTATATTTGTAGGAGACGCAGGATATCCCAACATGCCGATGCTCATGACACAGCTCCGCAACCCAAGAACAGCTGCAGACCAGTGGTACAATAATGCACATGGACAGACCAGGCGAGTGATAGAGCGGACGTTTGGACTCCTGAAGAGCCGATTCCGGTGCCTCGATCCCTCCCATACGCCCCTCTCAAAGTGTGTCACATCTTCATCGTGTGCTGCATGCTGCACAACATGGCAGTTGAGAAAGCTGTGCCACTCATCCTGGATCCTAAGGAGCTGGAACATCCACCCGTTGAGGACGAAGGGCTTGGCCACAATGAAAGGGATGAGGAGGAGAAAGATGATATCCGGAGTCAGCTCATACGCAACCTCTTCTCTTAATGGTGAGTCACTGGGAATTAGTGTGTAAGCTTGTGGCGTGTGTTGCATACTGTGTGTCAAGCTGACTGTATGCGAAGTCACTTTGATGTTTGATGTGATGTGTCACACAAGTGATGAGGTAATGCCACACACATATGCGCAATGAGTGATCTTGGAATGTAGATGTGTACTACGTTGTTAGTGTTTTTTATATGACCATGTCTGTAGGGAAATATTTTGGACCTGACTCCTTGTGTGCCTGTCATTCCCAGGTTGCTCTGCCTGTTGTCTGTTCGTGTCATCTTCGTCCTCCTGCTATTCCTCATGATGATTGCAACGTGTGCCGATTAAGCGTTCCTTGCACGGACATGTGGAAGTGTCATTTCAGGTAAGAAATTCAAACAGGCTGCTTTGGGTTGGTATGGTTGGGAATGTGTGGGAAATCTTTTTGTGCATGTTGTACAACCATACATACATGTCTCATGACCATGGATCAAATTGCATGTAGCACGATTCCCATGACAGGTCAGTCACCCTTCTTGACTGTCATCTGTTGTGGATTTTTTACTCTGGTGAATGCATCAATGTGTTTAAACCTTGATCCTGACATATTTTGGAAAACACCGGTTGACATTGTGTGGGACATCACAACCACAGGCTTTGTGTTGAATTGCAGCCTCACTGTGTGCAGCAGGATGTGTCAGGCTCATCCCCTTCAATCCTGTGGGCCAGTACAGTTTGATTTCAAAACAACCATGTTGTGAAGGTGTTGGCCAGTGTATGTCGCACATGTTCAGTCAACTGTCCTGGGAGTCTGTTAGTATGGATGCATCGCCCCTTGTGTCAGTATGTCATGTCACTGTCACGTCGCTGCATCAGTGCAGGTGGAGAACACTGATTTGCAATCCTTCTCTGTAAGTTGAGCTTTACTTTCTATTCCATGATGCCAGGAATGTTGCGCTGATGACGTCCCAATGTTATGCTGTGGCAAATGTAAAAACGTACGTGACACCAGTCGGGTGACGTTAATCCCAGGATTATCTTGTGCGGTGCGGCATATCCCGGTCACGGTAGGGGTGGTTTAGTGGATTTTTTCCTCATTACTCCCTGTTTAGTTTGCTCCCACCTGCGTTTCATGTTCGGCATTGTCAGGCACAGTTTGAATAGGCTATGACTGTCTCTTGCGGGGCTTCCTTGTGTTTAGATATTTCCATTCCTCCTTGGATGAGCTTGTAACGGCTTTTGCGGGTGATGTGTAATTTACCTTGATGACCCTCACGAATTCACAGGGCTAACTATGGTTTGTTGGCTTTGTGTGAGTAGCACTGCTACACATTCAATTTAATGTAATTTTGAGCCTCATTCATACACTGTGACTTAGTTGATGATCGCATGGATCTAATTACATTGAAGCAGCCTGGTGTGCGTTACACACCCTTCAGTTAGGTGACAAACTCTGCTACCTTTTAAGTGTCCGTGTTCAATCCTCAGATCTAGTAAGTTTTCAGAATATGTGATCCCAAATAGGATACAGTGGCTGTGGTTAAACTTCACAGGTGTAAGTAACTGTTACAGTGTAGGTAATGAGGTATTTGGTGATTCATTGACAAGAAGTGTTGAATCCTTATGCTTGTTTATCTTTGTTTCAGATGTCCCTCCCTGCTGTTCCCATCCTCTCCTTCCCTCGCCTGATCACCCTTTGGAGTCTGTCATTTATACTCAGACCAAGGGGCTATCTGGAGATGGACCCCTTTCATCATCAAACTACTCTGAGGATCAAAGGTACCGACAGTCCATGACAGTCGTGTGGAGATAGTTTCACCAGCATTACAGGTAACATCATTGCATGACTGTAATTTTCTTCAGAGCAATGCCACTGGCCATGTACATTGGCTAAAGCAGCATGGCCTCAAAACAAACGTGATCCATTTGTGTAGTAAATGTGTTACCAACAGTACATTGTGCCTCATTACTGTCCCCGCAGATCTCTTGCCAGTCTGCATGCGTCATCTATGGCATATTTTACAATGATTGTGCATATGTTGTTATGTGTACTGTGGCAACATGCATGCTGTTTCCAGGTCCCGGTCCCATTGGAGGTCGAGGGACAGGTCGCGAGATCGGAGTCATCGCAGCTCCGGCAGTGGACAGCGGTCGTCAGGCTCCAAGTCCTCAGGTAAGAGGCATGAGAGGTCGGAGAGACGTCATCGTTCCTCCGACCCACCCCGACGCTCGCACGATGCGGCCGAGGGCTCGGGGGACACCGCCCACGCGGCTCCGCGGGAGTCGCAAGCGTCGCTGCCTCCCCCACACCTTCGGGTCCCTGGGTACGGCGCGACACCGGAGGAGATCGAGCGGTACCTCATAGCCATGAGGTCCCTCCCTCCTCAGTCGGGTTCCGTGGTGCCTTTGGGCCCAAAGGTCCCGACTGGAGGCCCTAGCGGGTCGGGTGCTTCGGACCCGGCACCGCCGGGTGCTTCGACCCCGGCGCCGCCGGCGACTTCGGTCCCGGCGCCGCAGGACCTCACTGGATCCGCTTCCGGATCCTGGTCATCGCCGGTCGACCTCACGACCTCACCAGCGCCGGCCCCACGGGTGTCGCCTCCGGCGCCCGCTGTGGACGCCGTCCCCAATGTTCCCTACAGTCCGACTCTGGCGCCGGAACGGCGCCACTGGGCGCCGCTTCCGACGGCCTTTGGAGATTTTTTTTTCCATGAGGAGGCCCCGTCTACTAATCCTGTTTTACAGGTAACGGGTGACGAGGTGGATTGGGAGGGGTCTGAGGACCCTCTGGCACTGGAGTGCCAGTCTCAACAGAACTGGACATATGAGCTGGGGAGGCCAGTGGTCTTGACACATCGCCAGACACTGGATTTGCCTCCCCTCCGACGGTGGCTTCGGAGGAGGGGTCTACATATAGTGTAGTGTTGACAAAGGCAGCCAAGGCCTTACACCTTGAGCTCCCTGTCGCGGCCGTGAGGACTAACCTCCTCACTGAGGTCCTCAAACCGCAGTCAAGCTCCAGCGAGCCTCTGCTGCCGTTCAATGAGACCTTATGTGACGTTCTTGTGGGCACTTGGTCCAAGCCCGCCACAGGCCCGCCTGTGGATAGGAACGTGGCCAGACGCTACCGCCCGGCCACGGGCGACCCATGCTTTTTGTCCAGCCATCCCACCCCTGAGAGCCTGGTCATCCAGGCCTCCAATTCCCAGACCGCATTCCCGTCGGCCCCGCCCGACCGGGAATTCAAGAGATATAAACAGTTCGGGAAGAAGGTGTTCTCGTCTGTTAGCTTAGGGCTGCGTCTGTCAATACCGCCTGTCTCTTGGGCTGCTACACCCATACTCTGTGGGACGCGGGGTTTGCTGACGTGCTGCCACAATGTCCGGAGGAGGTCTGGGCTAAACTCGCCCAAACCCTTGCGGAGAGCCGAGATGCAGCGCGTTATTCCATCCGGTGTGGCCTGGATACAACGGACTCACTGGGCAGGGCAATGGCAATGACGGTGGCGGTTCAACGTCACGCCTGGTTGAGGTCCGCCAACTTCTCGGACGATGTCCAGGCCACACTTCTGGACATGCCGTTCAATGGCCGTCGCCTCTTCGGTGACAAGGCAGACCATGCGCTGGAACGTTTTAAGGACTCCAGGGCTACGGCCTAGTCCTTGGGCCTCGCGGCCCCACGCCAGCAAACGGGTGCCTTTCACTCCTTTCGTGGCCACGGAAGGGGCACCGCCACACGTGCTGCCAGCCACGCGCCGCAAAATGTTCAACAGCGTGGTGGCGGCCATGGAAGCTGCCGTGGCGGCGGTCGGAGACAACGGCAAGGCCAGTCCACAGCTCCCTCCACAGCACCCGCCTCAAAACCTTGCTAGTCCGAGTTTTCAGGCCCATGTGACGACTGTGGAAAGCAGGGTTCGCCATCACCTCTCCCACTGGCGCACTATCACGTCGGACAGGTGGGTGCAACAGATCGTCCGAAGGGACTACTCCCTCCCCTTCGAGGCGACCCCTCCATCCATTCCACCGCAATGCCACTGCGTGTCGGGGGATCACTTGCAAGTTCTGCAAGAGGAAGTCACGGCCCTCTTGGCCAAGGGGGCCATCGAGCGCGTTCCTGGGCCAGAAGTAGGGTGTGGATGTTACTCCCACTACTTTCTGGTACCCAAGAAGGGCAAAGGGGGCCTACGCCCTATCTTGGACCTGCGGAACGTCAACGGCTTCCTCTGGAAGGAGAAGTTCAAGATGCTGACTTTGGCTCAGGTCCTAGCTGCCCTGGACCCGGAAGACTGGCTGGTAGCGTTGGACTTGCAGGACCCTTATTTCCACATCCCCGTCCTGCCGGCCCACCGGCGTTACCTGCGGTTCACGGTAGGCCAAGAGCACTTTCAGTTTACCGTGCTCCCCTTCAGCCTTACCAGCGCCCCACGGGTGTTCACGAAGGTGATGGCGGTGGTCGCAGCTCATCTGCACAGGTTAGGGGTGTCAGTCTTCCCCTACATAGATGACTGGTTGTTGAAGGCGGGCTTGCCCCAGACAGCCACCTCCAGACTACGGCCGACCTCCTGCATTTGCTGGTGTTCTCCATCAATGTGCCGAAGTCGCACCTGTGTCCCTCTCATCGGAGCGGTTCTTGACTCGGCGCAGTTTCGGGTTTACCCTCCCGAACAGCGGGTTCAGGATATACACGCTCTGATTCCCATCTTTCAGCCGTTATCCCGAGTCTCGGTCAGGTTGACGCTGCGGCTTCTGGGGCTGATGGCCTCCTGCATCCTTCTGGTGCATCACGCCAGGTGGCGGATGCGGGCTCTGCAGTGGGACCTGAAGTTTCAGTGGGCCCAGCATCAGGGCAACCTGTCCGATCATGTCTTGATCTCAGAGGGCACTGCGAGACAACTGCAGTGGTGGCTCACGGACCGCGACTGGGTAAGTGGCAGATCCCTCTCCCTACCCCACCCGGAGCACGTGGTTGTGATGGACGCGTCCCTCCAGGGCTGGGGAGGCCTCTGGTCTCCGGCTGAGTCCCGGCTCCATATCAACCTTTTGGAGCTGCGGGCCATTCGTCTAGCACTGAAGGCATTCCTCCCCTCTGTCCGGGGGAGTGTAGTGCAGGTGTTCCACCACCGCCATGTGGTACTGCAACAAATAAGGCGGGATGGGGTCATGGACCCTATGCCAGGAGGCTCTGCGCCTCTGGCAGTGGCTGGAACATCAGGGCGTGACCCTGGTGGTTCGACACCTGGCAGGCTCTCTGAATGCCAGGGCGGACGAACTCAGCCGTCGGTGCATGATGGATCACGAATGGCATCTGAACTCGGACGTGGCGCAAGGCCTTTTTCAGCAATGGGGAGAGCCTTGGTTAGATCTATTCGCCACAGAAGAGAACGCGCAATGTCATCAGTTCTGCGTGTTGGAATTTCCAAGGTGGCACTCGCTCGGAGACGCTTTTCGACGCGAGTGGAGTTGCGGTCTATTGTACGCCTTTCCGCCTATACCACTTCTGCCCAGAGTGCTGAAGAAGATCAGGCGCGACCGGGCCCAGGTTATCCTTGTGGCTTCGGACTGGGCACAAAGATACTGGTATCCCGAGCTACTCAGCATGTCAGTCGATCCCCTGATTCGTCTGCCTCTTCGGGAGGACATTCTGTCGCAGCAGCAGGGGACGGTCCTCTACCCGGACCTGTCCAGTCTCCACCTGCAAGCTTGGAGATTGAGCGGCGGCAGTTGAGGCCATTTGACTTGCCTCCCGAAGTCTGTGATATCATTCTGGCAGCCAGGCGTCCCTCCACAAAGTCGGTATACGCCTGCAGGTGGAACAGATTTGTGGCATGGTGCACAGCAAAGGCTGTGGACCCTCTCTCTGCACCCCTTTGTGAAGTTCTACTCTTCCTTCTTTCCCTTGCCCAGCAGGGCTCTCCTCTGGGTACTCTTAAGGGGTACATTCTGCTCTTTCTGCCTTCTTACGGCTACCTGATCAGCCTTCCTTATTCAAGTCCCCCATTGTAAATAGATTTCTGAAGGGCATCACACACATGTTCCCTCCTGTTCCCTTAGTGATGCCACAGTGGGACTTGAATCTTGTACTCACTTATCAAATGTGTGCTCCCTTTGAGCCGCTCCATAACTCTCCTCTCCGTTTTCTTACCCTGAAGACTGCTTTCCTGGTTGCCATCACCTCTGCCAGGAGAGTGAGTGAGCTCCAGGCTCTTTCTTCTACTCCACCTTTCCTCTCTGTTCATCCGGACAAGGTTGTGTTGCGGACAAGACCTTCCTTTTTGCCCAAGGTTGATACGGCCTTCCACATCGGGCAGTCCATTACCTTGCCCACCTTCTTTCCTCGAAAGAGGAAGAGAGGCTCCACCGTCTGGACCCAAAACGTGCACTCTCTTATTACCTAGATCGCACACGCCAGTTCCGGGTGGATGACCAACTCTTTGTTGGTTACGTGGGCGCGAAGAATGGAAAGGTGATACACAAGAGGACCATTTCGCGGTGGATCATCTTGTGTATTCAGGCATGTTACTCCATGGCCAAAAAGGAGCCCCCTGCTGGATTGCGGGCTCATTCCACTCGAGCCACGGCAACAACAACTGCCTTGGACCGAGGAGTGCCCTTACAGGACATTTGCCAGGCAGCTAAGTGGGCCCAGCTGCACACGTTCGCAAGACACTACTGCCTGTACAGTCAAGTCTGGAGCAATGGCTTCTTTGGCCGTTACGTCCTCCAGGACTTTCTGGTGTGATTATTGGTTCGCAGACCCACCACCGGGGTTGGTATTGCTGGGGTATCTATTCTAAGGTAAGGAATGTATCACTAACGTGTCTCTTTCAGATGCACAAGTTACTACTTGTGTAACGATATATCTGTAAGAGACATTAGTTAGTGATAGATTCCTTAACGACCCACCCATCCTTCCCGTTCTGCGATCCGATATCTAGTGTTAAGGTCATCCCCTTTCAGGGTCCTAGTTTCATGGCACCAGTGTTAGTTCTATCATGGCTCTGCGTATCTGGCGCGGAAAAGCTGTGTATCAGAACTGACTTCAGCGCGCATGGGCGGCGTCTAAGTTCTCCGACAACGTCATTCAGGCGCTAACGACGCCGCAGGGGTATTGCTACGCAAAAATTTCCGGATCCAGTCCGACGCCTGGGGATATTCTAAGGTAAGGAATCTATCACTAACTAATGTCTCTTACAGATATATCGTTACACAAGTAGTAACTTGTGCTTCAATGAGAACGGGCTGTCCAGCGGCCAAGAGATCCATCTCCAGATGGATTGACTCCTGCATTAAATTGGCCTATCAGCTTGCAGGCAAGCCTTTATTGGTGTCACCCAAAGCACATTCTACTAAAGGGAAAGCAGCCACAGTAGCTTTCTTACATGACATTCCTATGTCAGAGATATGCAAGGCTGCAACCTGGAAATCAGTTCATACCTTTACGAGGCATTACTGTCTAGAATCTGATTCCAGGGCGATACTCAAGTAGGGCAAGCCTCCTTGAGGAATCTGTTTGGGTAGCCTATGGCCTGCTCAGGCTTGTTGATGAGATTACTGTCTTGTTATTCCTTTGCCCGCAGGGATGAGGTGAGGCTCGCTATTCTATTCTAATGCTTATGACTATTGATAAGGATCCCCTGGAAGAGAAGGATTAGTTACTTACCTGTAATCCTAGTTCTCTTCCAGGGGTATCCTCATCAAAGTCATAAGCAACCCTCCCGCCTCCCCGGGCAAAGGACATTCGTTAATGAGGAGATATTGTTAACCTATTTGTTACATGGTTTTTCAGTCTCCGAAAAGAACAACTGACCTAACTGTCACCCGTGGGGCATGATGGGAAGCTGGGGGTCATGAGTGCCTTAAAGGCACAGTGTCAGTTTTTTGTTGCATGCTGCTACAGGTTAGCTTTTCAGTCTTTTTAGACTGTGTGTTTGCAATGCAGCCTGGGAGCTTTCTATGCTTTCAGTGAGTTATAAGAATTTCTACTGCTTTCTAAGCATTAAAACAGTTTCTAAACAATCTTTGGTGTTGTTTCTCATGTTTTTAGTGCAGATGTTCATGTATGGTGGAAATTCTTTACAGCATAATTCAGCTCCACTGTTTATTTGGCTGCAATTGCTTATTTTATATATATATATATATATATATATATATATATATATATATATATATATATTACCTACTGGCGATAGCCAGTAGGTATATATAGTTAGGATTTTTTTCCTATGGGATTTTTGAAAATTCTATGTCGAATAACTTTGGCTTATGAGGACAGAATTGGCTGCAATTTTCAGGAAAATGGAACATTTTGTTCCTGAGCAGCCCCTGAAAATTTGGGGGGGTTTCGTCAAGGGGGGGCCGAGAAAAAAGGGGGGTCCCAAAACGTGTTTTTCCCATGCAATTTTCCATAGGGCCGTTGGCCTCACTTTTAGCCTGAACGGCTGAATGGATTTACACCAAACTTGGCAAAATTGTAGGGACTGGTAGCCCGATGTGCCTTTGCTATGTCTCAAGATATAGGCTCCAGTGGTTTTTACGAAAATTAACTTTGAAAAATATATATTGGGCTACATTGGGCTATATATATGTTGGAGCCCAAATGTAGCCCAATGTAGCCCAATGTAGCCCAATGTAGCCCAAAGATGGCCACCAGAGACAAAAAAAACCAAATGTAGCCCAAATATCAGCCAGATGTAGCCCAACTATAGCCCAATGACAGATTGTCCCAGAGTGTTCTAAAGAACAACTAGAGTGCTAACAGTCCTACTTATTACAAAGGTATGGCACACCTGAAGTCATCTTGATTGGAATAAAGTGGTAACTCTTAAAACATTTAATTTAAAAAGGAACAAAATGAGGGGGTTCATTTTGCCATAGAAAGTATGATTAGCGAATATATGACGAAATCCCGCATACCATCAGTCCGCAAAAAAAATCCCGCAGGTACTATTAGGCCGCAAATTAAAATAACGAAAACTTTTAGAACGAATATGCCTTTAGCATACACTAAACAACTAAACTACCCTAAACCCTAAAACACTACCCCCAGCATGACCCTACACTACACAAACAGTACAACACTACCCTGAACCCTAAAACACTACCCCCAGCATGACCCTACACTACACAAACACTACAACACTACCCTAAACCCTAAAACACTACCCCCAGCATGACCCTACACTACACAAACACTACAACACTACCCTAAACCCTAAAACACTACCCCCAGCATGACCCTACACTACACAAACACTACAACACTACCCTAAACCCTAAAACACTACCCCCAGCATGACTCTACACTACGCAAACACTACAACACTACCCAAAACCCTAAAACACTACACCCCAGCATGACCCTACACTACGCAAACACTACAACACTACCCTAAACCCTAAAACACTACCCCCAGCATGACCCTACACTACACAAACACTACAACACAACCCTAAACCCTAAAACACTACCCCCAGCATGACCCTACACTACGCAAACACTACAACACAACCCTAAACCCTAAAACACTACCCCCAGCATGACCCTACACTACGCAAACACTACAACACTAACCTAAATCCTAAAACACTACCCCCAGCATGACCCTACAGTACGCAAACACTACAACACTACCCAAAACCCTAAAACACTACACCCCAGCATGACCCTACACTACGCAAACACTACAACACTACCCTAAACCCTAAAACACTACCCCCAGCATGAACCTACACTACGCAAACACTACAACACTACCCTAAACCCTAAAACACTACCCCCAGCATGACCCTACACTACGCAAACACTACAACACTACCCTAAACCCTAAAACACTACCCCCATCATGACCCTACACTACGCAAACACTACAACACTACCCTAAACCCTAAAACACTACCCTCAGCATGACCCTACACTACGCAAACACTACAACACTACCCAAAACCCTAAAACACTACCCCCAGCATGACCCTACACTACGCAAACACTACAACACTACCCAAAACCCTAAAACACTACCCCCCAGCATGACCCTACACTACGCAAACACTACAACACTACCCAAAACCCTAAAACACTACACCCCAGCATGACCCTACACTACGCAAACACTACAACACTACCCTAAACCCTAAAACACTACCCCCAGCATGACCCTACACTACGCAAACACTACAACACTACCCAAAACCCTAAAACACTACACCCCAGCATGACCCTACACTACGCAAACACTACAACACTACCCTAAACCCTAAAACACTACCCCCAGCATGACCCTACACTACGCAAACACTACAACACTACCCTAAACCCTAAAACACTACCCCCAGCATGACCCTACACTACGCAAACACTACAACACTACCCTAAACCCTAAAACACTACCCCCAGCATGACCCTACACTACGCAAACACTACAACACTACCCTAAACCCTAAAACACTACCCCCAGCATGACCCTACACTACGCCAACACTACAACACTACCCTAAACCCTAAAACACTACCCCCAGCATGACCCTACACTACGCAAACACTACAACACTACCCAAAACCCTAAAACACTACCCCCCAGCATGACCCTTCACTACGCAAACACTACAACACTACCCAAAACCCTAAAACACTACCCCCAGCATGACCCTACACTACGCAAACACTACAACACTACCCAAAACCCTAAAACACTACCCCCAGCATGACCCTACACTACGCAAACACTACAACACTACCCTAAACCCTAAAACACTACACCCCAGCATGACCCTACACTACGCAAACACTACAACACTACCCAAAACCCTAAAACACTACCCCCAGCATGACCCTACACTACGCAAACACTACAACACTATCCTAAACCCTAAAACACTACGCCCAGCATGACCCTACACTACGCAAACACTACAACACTACCCTAAACCCTAAAACACTAGCCCCAGCATGACCCTACACTACGCAAACACTACAACACTACCCTGAACCCTAAAACACTACCCCCAGCATGACCCTACACTACGCAAACACTACAACACAACCCTAAACCCTAAAACACTACCCCCAGCATGACCCTACACTAAACAACCACCACACTCTACACTACACTAACACAACACTACACTACACAACACTACACTACACTACACAATCACTAACCCACGAAAAAATTAACACAAACCCACTTACCTCTCTCGTCATCGTGGTTTTAACAACGCAAATGCATTTACCATACATGCCTTTAAAACGTAATTCTTTGTAAAGGCATGCGCGATAAATGCACATGCGTTTTGAAAAAATGCGGGATAATGGTATGCGAGCTCAATGACCTTGCGGGATAATGGTATGCGGACTGAAAGTCTGCGGGATAAAAAATGCGGGAAAATGGCTGCAAACCATGATTAGCAGCAGACTTCCCTGGTGAGCACTAGCTTTACTACAGTGATCTAATGAGCAACTAGAGTGCTAACATTCAGAATTTATGGCAAATGTGTGACACATCTGAATGCCTTCTTGATAGAACCAAAGTAAACAAGCATTGAAAATGCAATAGATCTCGCCCTCGTTTAAGTTAAAGCCATTCTGTTTGTAATGAGGTGGCTTTTTAGCTTTGCTTTTATTAGTGTTTTTAAAACTTTCATGTAAATAACATGCATATGTATGCATATATGTATATGTATGCATGCATTTATATTTATATAGATATGCAGATTACATATGTTTATATATGTATATTACCTACTGGCGATAGCCAGTGGGTATATATAGTTAGGATTTTTTCTCTATGGGATTTCTGAAAATTCTATGTCTAATAACTTTGGCGTTTGTAGACGGAATTGGCTGAAATTTTCAGGAAAATGGCACATTTTTTTTCTGAGCAGCCCCTGAAAATTTGGTGGGGTTTCGTCAAGGGGGGGCCGAGAACAAAGGGGGGTCCCAAAACGCGTTTTTCCCATTCATTTTTCCATAGGGCGGTTGGACTCACTTTTAGCTCGAACGGCTGAATAGATTTACATGAAACTTGGCAAAATTGTAGATATGGTTTGCCCGACGTGCCTTTGCTATGTCTCAATATATGTGCTCCAGTGGATTTTGAGAAATTAACGTTTAAAAAAATATATATATCTGTGACAGCGCTCCGGTTAGTGCCCCGGTTCGCGTACCTGACGCGTAACGGAACTTCGCGAAGCGAATCTGATTGGCTCTCCGGTGTCTGTCAACACTCTAAACAAACCGGAGCGGCCGCCATCTTGTCTCTCGGTACGATCGAGAGACAAGATGTGGTGAAAAACGAAGGGGGAAATGAAGGAAAGGGGGCAAGGTAGACCACTCCTGACCCCCTAGGATTGATGAGGGGGATATTAAGGTGCCCCGCGGGGCAAAAAATTTTGCGATTTTACGCCGTAGAGGCGCGTCCCGGTACGCGAACCGGGCAGCTCACCGGGCAGCTAACCGGGCAGCTAACCGGCAGCGTAGCTGTCAACATTGTAAACAGTCCGGAGCGGCCGCCATCTTGTCTCTCGGTAGGTTCGAGAGACAAGATGTGGTGAAAAAAGAAGGGGGAAATGAAGGAAAGGGGGCAAGGTAAACCCCTCCTGACCCCCTAGGATTGATGAGGGGGATATTAAAGTCCCCCGCGATTTTTCGCGGTAGAGGCGCTTCCCGGTACGCGAACCGGGCAGCTAACCGGCAGCGTAACGGGAGTCCGCCATCTTGTGTTTTTGGAGCGTCCGGTTCGCGTACCGGGTAGCGTCCCGGTAAGCGTAACAAGGGGAAAACCAAGAGAAACAGTATAAAAAAAATTAAGGGAATAGATTTCCAGCAAACTTGGCAAAATTGTAGGGACTGTTTGTTTGATGTGCCTTTGCAAGGCCTCAAGATATGTGCACGTGTGGATTTTGTCTAATTAAGGTTAAAAAAATATATATATCTGTAAGCGTGCTCCGGCACGCTTACGTTACGGGTTTTGTTTGCGCTGCAGAACCGATACGTCACGGTTATGCGACGCGTCATGAGGCGTCTCACGTGGCTACGTGATACGTCACGTAATAAAGAATATATTTTACAGCTATAGATATTAGCTTTTAAAAAACCAATGAAATTCACTGAAAAAACCATAGGTTATAGACCATATATAGTTAGGAATTTGCATTTACAAAACCTTGAAAATTCACTGAAAAAACCATAGGTTAGAGACCATATATAGTTAGCTGGACATTTTATTGACATAAAACCAATGAAATTTCATATATAGTTAGTTGCACTAACTATATATCGCGCACCCGCAATCCACTGCTGATGATGTCACATATTACATCATTCATGACATGGTCAGTGACATCACTGATGACATCACTGATGACATCTCAAATGACATCACTGATGACATCACTGATGACATCTCAAATGACATCAGTGATGACATCATGACACACCAATACCAGTTACTACATACGCACTCACTGATTCCTACGTCTACACACACATTCACTCATTCACCCATACAATCACTCATACATACAGTCACTCATTATTACAACACTATCATATGCACTCATACACCTATGCAGACACTCACACACTGCCACTCATCCATGGAGTTACTCACACACCTAGTCAGTCCTGTAAAGAATCAATCACACTTCCATTTCCTCATCTATACAGTTAAACACAGAACACCATACTTCAGTGACATCACTGATGACATCACTGATGACATCTCAAATGACATCACTGATGACATCTCAAATGACATCACTGATGACATCATGACACACCAATACCAGTTACTACATACGCACTCACTGATTCCTACGTCTACACACACATTCACTCATTCACCCATACAATCACTCATACATACAGTCACTCATTATAACAACACTATCATATGCACTCATACACCTATGCAGACACTCACACACTGCCACTCATCCATGGAGTTACTCACACACCTAGTCAGTCCTGTAAAGAATCAATCACACTTCCATTTCCTCATCTATACAGTTAAACACAGAACACCATACTTCAGTGACATCACTGATGACATCACTGATGACATCTCAAATGACATCACTGATGACATCTCAAATGACATCACTGATGACATCATGACACACCAATACCAGTTACTACATACGCACTCACTGATTCCTACGTCTACACACACATTCACTCATTCACCCATACAATCACTCATACATACAGTCACTCATTATTACAACACTATCATATGCACTCATACACCTAGTCAGTCCTGTGAAGAATCAATCACACTTCGATTTCCTCATCTATACAGTTAAACACAGAACACCATACTTTTCACACATATACTAACACATACTTACTCTCTTATACAATCACTGATACAAGTACACATTGATATGCACAGAGTCACACACCTCCCAGCCAGCCACACACACACTCAGTCTTCCATACATCCACTCATTCTTCAATATGTAAAACATATTTAAACTTTACAAAAACACACAGACACTAGATGATGTCATCAGTGATGTCATTTGAGATGTCATCAGTGATGTCATCAGTGATGTCATTTGAGATGTCATCAGTGATGTCATCAGTGATGTCACTGACCATGTCATGAATGATGTAATATGTGACATCATCAGCAGTGGATTGCGGGTGCGCGATATATAGTTAGTGCAACTAACTATATATGAAATTTCATTGGTTTTATGTCAATAAAATGTCCAGCTAACTATATATGGTCTCTAACCTATGGTTTTTTCAGTGAATATATATATATATATATATATATATATATATATATATATATATATATATATATATATATATGAGGGGCACATATAATATATTGTTTCCGGGGTCCCGCGCACGGGCGGGAATATTCTAATGCTTATGACTTTGATGAGGATACCCCTGGAAGAGAACTAGGATTACAGGTAAGTAACTAATCCTTCTGGGGTACATTGTGCAGATAGCTAATAGATCTGTAGATGATTTAAATGTTGCCTACAGAAGCGGCACCCGCCTCTTGTACCTGTGTGGGAAGGGATAGCTGATTGCCCTATCTGACTCACAGATCCCTGACCAAAGTCCTTGTGTGCCGGAGCATTGGCCAGTTACTCTGTCCACCAAAGTTGAGAAGAGGACCTAGGTGTTATCTGGATTAAGTTTCAATACAATGTGATCCATCCAGGCCGCAAATTTTAAGAAAATGTTTGAAAGGGTCTGCCATTTCTATGCGGGCCAACTGCGTACTATAGCCGGGATGGAAGCTGGATTGCAAGTCGTGAAGGAGGCTATTATCTTTAACAAGTGGCGTCAGTTGCTTTCAGGAAAATGTCACTGGATTCTTAGCCGGAACAGATAAATGGAGTTCGTGTATGATAGGAAGGAGATTCAGGATTTCCGTTGCGTTTACTTGAGATGGGCAGGAGGAACGTGTGTATCCACGCATCCGGTTTAGAGACCAATGTGAGCTAAATGTTCCAAATTGTGTTTAAATGGTGTATGTGAATCGTAGCAAGGATGTTGTTTTGCTTGGCGGGCAAGAGGTCAATAGGGGAAGTGGATTAACACATGCTAAACGAGCAGAGAGGCTTCCCCATAAATTGTGTCAAAATCTGGAACCACTGAGTTGGGACATTACTTTTATTGATTGCTTCTCAGACATTGGAGTACTACATCAGCACCCAGGCCCACACCTACACAGAATACATGGGTCAGGGGTAGAACAACTCCTGGCTGGAAGTCAAACACCACCATCCTGCATTGGCACATAAACGTTAGCATCCAGTTCTCCAAGTCAACACCATCACTACCTCATGCTGCTAGTCCCTCCACATGCAGTAAATTATCATCAGATGGATCCACTCCTAGTCAAGACAGACAGCCACCCAGGTCCACAACACCAGCCGCATCAACTACAGCAACAAACTCTACACAAGAAGAAGAGCCAGACTCCAGGAGTACTTATGCACATTCAGGGTGCATGCGCTTACCTCATCCTCAAAATCCCCTGCCACAGCCACATGACCGTCCACATGAGATAACTACAATAGTCCCACTGTTAACTTCAGGATCACCTTCATACTCCTCAGCCACAGTCAGTAGGCACTCCACAACCACAGCACGAAAAACAAATATGGACGTCTTCCATCCAACACCCCGGTTGCACAAAGTCCGTCCAGCCACCCTTGCCCTGGGCAACATTCATCACATCCACAGTACAAGTGCATGCGGGTGATGGTTCTCCCACCTCAACAAACAGACCTGGTACTCCCTCCCTAGACACCTACACATTACCCATGGCCTGTACACCTTCATGAGAGTCTTCCGTACCTGTCTGTCAGAGCAGTATGGCAAGCCCCCCCCCCAACCCGAGCAGATAGTAACCATCACGGGTGACTCTTGCCCTCCATGTATGTAGTTGATGATACATCGTGACCTATGTGTGTCCTCAAACAGACTCAGATCCCATTGTATGGATTGATTGAGTTTGTTCCACACTCTGGCATACTTTGACATATCCCCACACGTATGTTGTTGACTCTGGGAAAAATACATCAACATCTATACGTATTGTGTTTGTAATATTTATTTATCCATCTTGTGCGAGAAATGAGAGTAGGTGGTAGGTGCTGTACAAAAATGCTGGGAATCCAAAGTTCACAGAGGGAGATGTGATGCCTTGCAGTTTGAGTCAACAGACTCCAGACTACAGTGCTTGGCATCATTGGTGACACTGCGACCAGCAAGTCTATGTGGGAGAGTCAGACAGTAAATAAGGTGATGCTGTTGCACAAGGCAAGATGCCAGACCAGGTGACCCGGGAGATATGCATGGCCCACTACCTCTCAACGTCTTCTCCGTGGACGACCCACCTTCCTTGGGGGACCCTCATTTGCAGGCCTTGACGATGCCTGGGACGCTCTGTGGGACAATTCCACCTCCTCCTCCCTCCCTGTGCCTGTTGGCAGTCTTTGCCTCAATGTTTCAGACCTGGTGACACAGGGAGGGTGCCGCATGTTATCAGCAATCCGACACAGTGAATTGCTTATGTCCCTCTGCACCACCAAGAGCTCAGCCAGTGTTGCCTCCATCCGTCCTTGGTGTCGTCGTTGACTGGCGTGTTGCTCAGCCTGCTGGTCTTTTAATTCGATGTTGGCCCCCACTCCCTGGCTGAACTCCCTGGTGTCCCGCTGGTATACCTCCATGATATTTCCGAGTTCAGATATACCAGACCCTGCAGCTTGCAGGTCAGGTCCTCGCCTCCACCTTGTGCCACTACCACCACCCCTGCCCAATCGAACCTGGCCTGCTGTTGTAGGCACATCGGGTCGACCAGACCCCTGAGGGTTGACAGTGGTGGTGTTGTCTGCCACCTCCTGGGTGCCCGGGAAACATTGTCCCTCATTTTCAGACTGGCTCAGTTGTGGATTGTGGGCAGGGCTCCGAGCTGTCTGCTCGGATGTGGCAGGAATGGGTGTGGTGGTTGGCGCAGATGTCCTGTATCCAGCTGCTGCACTGGTTTGGGATCCAGAGGTGCCAGGTTGGTCGGGGTCATCCATGGAGGCATCGCTGTTAAGGGATCAGGATCCTGCGGAGTCTGGGACTGTGATCCATATCCCCCCCTGGTTGAGGGTCGATTCATCACGTTGCCCTGTGGGTGTGAGAGTCAAACGATGTTAATGTTATTCAAAGTAACATCCAATTTTCATATACATTGTCGTTCTGACTGTTCCACCTGCTTAGGATTTGTGTCAACGTTCAGTTGTGGATGGGTATTTAGTGGGGTCAGATAGATCTGTGCTCAGGAGTCATTGACATGTGAGGGTCTATTTACAATGAGTGGTACAGCCAGGCATATCAGCAGGGATTTGGCTGTCATTGAGCACCACAGCTATGCCAGCATGGCTGCAACACATTTACACTGTGGATCACCATGGTGGGTAGAGCTGCGTCCCGCATCTGTGCCATAGTAGTGGCACATTGCTGGAGTTGTGTCGCTGGCGCTACACAGATACAACAATGCTCTGTGTGGCCCTATCTGCACAGTGCTGTGTCAATCCTTACGTCTGCTTCAAGCAATCACAGGGTTTTGAGGCAGCATGTGCATAAAAGTGACTGAGTGAAATGTTTAAGATTTCACTCAGCCACTTTTGGGAGGTGTTTCTGTGCCGTGACAGGCAGCCATCCCCCACCACAACACAACCAGTACACCGACTTCTGGTGCAGGGCTTTAGAACGTGGCACTTCTCCCAGGTGCATCACCTTGTCAATACCCAGCACTATGACGCAAATTTTGTGCATCCGTTGCCTCACAAAGGTGGAAGCTACAGCGTTGTGATATAAGCGCAAGGGACTTGTGAATGTGCACCGTGCATTTTTTGCTTGGATGCTTCATCAGATCTGTATTTGTTGTGTTACATGACAATTGTGCCAGTGGGCCAGTCCATTGCCTTAGGTAAGGGGTGTGTGTGACAGGCCGTGCTGGAAGTTTGAGTCTGATTTGCAAATGGGTGTCACTCGTGGTGTGGCTGTCCCCCCATGGAGCATGCTGCCATGACAGTGGTTGTGAGTTCCTGTGCAAGATTTCTGACCTTGTTGTCCTGGTGTTGGTGTTTGCACTGGTCACAGGAGGGCCTTGTGCTGCCTACACCAGTGTCAGCTATCTTATCAGTACATTCACACACCATATACATTGAGCATGGTGCATGGGTATGTACCTGGGCCATATGGGATGACTGCAATTGGGCATGTGCCTACACAGCATTGTTGAAAGGGGTGTCCACATTTTTAGGTTCTTCACCATCCCCCTTGCACCCTCCTACCCTCCCCCTTGCACCCTTCTGGCCCTCCCCCTGCAACCTTCTGGCCCTACCCCTTGCGCCCATCCCCATACTGTTGGCCACTGTTAGGAGTCATATCCACCCACCCCTCATATGTCTGGGCACTGCTGGGAGTCTTATCCACCCACCGCTCATATGTCTGGGCACTGCTGGGAGTCATATCCACCCACCCCTCATATGTCCGGGCACTGCTAGGAGTCCTGTGCACCCAACCCTCATATGTCTGGGCACCGCTGGGTGTCATATCCACCCACCCCTCATATGTCCGGGCACTGCTGGGAGTCCTGTGCACCCACCCCTCTTATGTCTGGGCACTGCTGAGTCCTCTGCACCCACCCCTCATATGTCTGGGCACTGCGGGGAGTCATATCCACCCACCCCTCATATGTCTGGGCACTGCTGGGAGTCATATCCATCCATCCACCCCTCATATGTCTGGGCACTGCTGGGAGTCCTGTGCTCCCACCTTCATATGTCTGGACACTGCTGTGAGTCCTGTGCACCCACCCCTCATATGTCTGGGCACTGCTGGGAGTCCTCAGAACCCCCCTCATATGTCTGGGCACTGCTTGGAGTAATATTCACCCACCCCTCTTATGTCATGACACTGCTGGGAGTCCTCTGCACCCACCCCTCACACATGTCTGGGCACTGGTGGGAGTCATATCCACCCACCCCTCATATGTCTGGGCACTGCTGCGAGTCATATCCACTCACCCCTCATATGTCTGGCCACTGCTGGGAGTCCTCTGCACCCACCCCTCATATGTCTGGGCACTTCTAGGAGTCCTCTGCACTCACCCCTCATATGACTGGGCACTGATGGGAGTCATATCCACCCACCCCTCATATGTGTGGGCACTGCTGGGAATCATATCCACCCACCCCTCATATGTCTGGGCACTGCTGGGAGTCATATCCACCCACCCCTAATATGTCTGGGGACTGCTGGGAGTCCCCCCATGTGACATGAGTTGTTTGTATACTTACCAGGCTCCACGACTCCTTGAATTCCATGTACTCCCACCGGTGGTAGCAGGGCCATGGCCATCTCCTCCCAGGGCTGGTACTTACTGGTCTGCGGGGACCACCACCCCCAGTGTACTGGCTCTGGGCGTAGTCCTCATCCATCTCCTGCTTCACCATCCTCTGCAGATCATACCACCTGTTCTGGCAATCCCTCCTGGTGCGCCTGATGGGTGCAGCAGCATTAACCCTATTGACTATCCTCTCCCACAGCCGGGTTTTGTCAGCTATGCTGGTCTGTCTGACCAATGTGCCAAACAGCTGTGGCTCAACTCTGATGACTTCATCTGAAAGGATCTCCATCTCCTGGTTTTTGAACTTTGTATTCTTTGGTGCAGACATGTTGTGGGGTGAATGTGATTGGGGGGGTGACGATGTGTATGGATGGGGGTGTGTGGGTCTGAATATGATTGAGGGTATGTGTGAAGGTGGATGTATGCAGTTTGCGTGTTGTCAGTCTCTGTAGGTAAATGGGTATGTTGCAAAGGATGCTGGTTTGTGTGTGTCAGCCTTTTAATCGGTCCATTTGTGGGCGTGGCTTAGTTTGACTTTTTGGTGGGTGTTTTATAAGGGGTGGGTCTGAGTTAGGCCCTCGGTTTGCCAGTTTGGATCTGGCGAGGACATTGCTTTGCAATGGTTTGTACACAGGAGACATGTTTTGTGGTGTTGTGCGACTCGTTTGCACCCTCCTTGTGCTGTTTTAGGGGTACGCGTGCGATTCGTTGAGGGGGGTTTGTTTCGTAATTTGTTGTGTAGCTTTCTCATACGCGACGTTTTTACGGGGTACGCGCACGCTTCGTTGAGGGGGGTTTGTTTCGTAATTTATTGTGTAGAGACGTTTTTGATGGAACGTTTGAGATGCATGGCAATCACACGTGAAAGACTAATGTACAGAGCATGAATATTGATTAAGATGATCGTTGCCAAGAAACCTATAGTGTAAGTGCGCTTGATAAGTTTATTGTAACATAACATGTTGTGTGTAGTATAAGATATGTGTATACAGGAAAACACTTTTCAAAAAAGCTTTCTAAGCAGAATAGGTGTCTCTCATCAAACACTGTAGAGAGAATAAGTCAAATGGGTGGGGTTGTTCAACTGTTACAAGGCACTCTGAGACTGTTGTCTGTCATGCTGGAAGAGAGGTGGCAATGCGTTTTCAATCCCAGCACATATTGTGTTTTTAGTGGGGGGGTGTGTATTTTCCAGGGGTCGTGGTTTTTTAATCAATTCTTTTTGGACAGCTTAAGGGGGTGATAACTCCATCTCCCTCCCGCTAGGACTAATTGTGCTCTCCTGATTGCGGGGTCCGTCCGTGCGAGCGGACCCGCCATCTTTGAAGATAGCGTTGCAGCTCTGGTTGGGCATAAAAATAAATGACGGCGCGAGCCCGCAGCAGACGCACGCAGCGGATGTGCCGAAGGCGCGCCAAAGACAAGCCTGTCTGCGCTAAGGACGTGCTCAGCACCTGTCACGCTCCCCCTTTTCCCGGATATCTAAGATCTGTTGGAGGTGGGTGTCCCATTAGTTATACTAGCGTCGAGCTTCACTATATCGATGAGTGAGGCAAAGACAAGACGGACTTCAGCTTTGCGGAATCAGCTTCCCCGACCTCTGACTTTATGAATAAAGATCTTTTGTCTTGTGGGCTTTTGAACGTAAGATCTTTGCCCAAGCATAGTGTAGAAATGTAATTGTTGTTGGAACTTGATGATCTGGAGGTTCTGTATGACAGAAACCTGGACCCGCCCAGAGTGTGCTGTTGACACCAGTTGGGCTTGCCCGCCCACTTATAAAATATGCCACAATCCAAGACGGAGGGGGAGAGAGGGTGGAATCGGGGTGATCTATAAAGACTCTTGGGATTTGGTCACTATTGATGTTGAAGGATTTGAATTATTGGGCTTTGCCACTAAAAATGTTCACACCCATGTCTTAACAGGGATTATTTGCTATAGACCCCCAGGAGCTTTTACGGTGCTTCAGCAGCAGTCGCAGATTTTTACCAACTTGGCCGCTATCCATCGTAAATTGGTCATCTTGGGAGATTTCAATCTTTGGTTGAACGGATCCCTTGATTCAGGTTACTTTTATGTTCTCCACTCATGTGAGGGTCTTGGTCTCTTCCAGCAGGTGGCAAAGGCAACTCATAAGAGGGGGCACATACTTGATCTGATCTTTTCCGAAGTGCGTCATCTTACCATTTTAGAAATCCTGCCTTTGGTTTGGTCAGACCACTTTTTGATTACATTTTCTGTGGACCTTGCTAATTATAATTCCCGAGAAGCAGGTGCTATGAGTGACTATGTTGGCAGAGCCTGGAAGGTGCTTCTGAGCAAGTGGGGATTAGCCCCATTGTTTCAGGTAGAAGATTGCTTTTCTGCAGACAAGCACGTGGAAGAAAATTATACTTCCCTCTGCGTGAAGATTACTGCAGTCTTAGATGCATTCACCCCGCTAAAGAATCACAGAAGTAGGGGCAGACCATCTGCTCCGTGGTTCAATGACAACTTAAGGAACCTGAAACTTGATTGTAAATGTGCAGAGGACGTGGAGGGGGTGTTATAGGGATAAGGATAAACACACTTGAAGATCTAAGATCAAAAAGGAGATTAATAGGGTCAAGGTAGAATATTTCTCGAACACGAGTCTTAATGCCCCTAACACCTCCAAAAGTATCTTTAATATCTTGAACAGTCTTACTAGCCCTGAGTGCACAAAAAGAGGATACCCCCTTCCCAGGAATAATTTGGCTAAGTTCTTCCACAATAAAATTAAAATTATTATTATTGAGTTGGGGGGGATCATCAGCAAGTGACTTCTGGAACCACTGATACCTTGGGTTTCAGTGATATTGTGGAGAGTGGCACTGATGTTTCTATCACCCTCTATGATAGTGTGACTGTTAATCATTTAACTGAGTTTGTGCCTTTGACTATGGAGGACTTCTGTAAAGTAGCACGTGGTATTTCCTTGGGTTCTCCTTTGGACCCCCTGCCACACACAATCTGGAAAGAATTTGAGGCAGAATTGTTTCCTACTCTTCGGTTAATCTGTTATCAGTCCCTCACCAGTGGGGTAGTGCCCTCCCATTGGTAACATGCATTGGTGGCTCCTTTGTTAAGAAAGCCTTCTTTTGACCCGGAATGTCCTAAGGATTACAGGCCAATCTCTCTTCTGCCTTTTCCGGTCAAAATTACAGAACGAGTGGTCAGTAGGACTCTCTCTAACCATCTGTAGCAGCATAAACTGCTGGAAGAGGCTCAGTTTGGTTTTCAGCCTGCTCATGGTATGGAGTTGGCCCTGGTGACCGTGATGGACGAGCTTCGGATGCGGGCAGACAGGGTAAGGCAGCTATTCTTTTTCTGCTTGACCTGTCTGCCGCTTTCGTCAACCATGGGACTCTGTTGAGTAGGCTGAGGGAGGTGGGGGTGATGGGCTGTGCTCTCGAGTGGCTCCAGTATGTCCTCTCGGATAGAAGGCAGGCAGTTCCCTCCCCCAATATCAATCTGCTTTGACTAACATCGCAAATGGCGTGCTACAGGGCACGGCAAAGAGCTCGATTCTATTTAACAACTATATGAAAACCCTGATTGTGGTCATTAAAGAGCATAATATTAACTTTGTAAATTATGCTGACGACACGCAGCTTATTCTCTCATTGTAGGGAGAGCAGTCAACCTCATTGGAAGAGTTCCATTGCTGCTTGTGTGATACAGCTCTGTCGCTGAAGGGTAATTCACTGCAGTTTAATGCAGGTAAGGACTGAGGTGCTCTACAGATCGGCGGATAGGGTCCCTTCTATGCTGCCCAGTAACTTCTAACCATTCGATATGTCAACCGCAGTTAGACCAGCTGATACGGTCCGTAACTTGGGCATCATGTTTAACAATAAGCTGACGATGGAGGCTCAGGTTACTAGAACGGTGGGCAGCTGCCTAGCGATTATTAGATCTCTGCGGAAAATCTTTCCTTTGTTGCACAGAGCCCTTCAGTTAGAATCTCCAAAATTTCTCTTGGATATACTTCTTAGGATTCAGTCCACGGCAGCCAAACTAGCCTTGGGCTGGCCTAGAAGGTCCTCTTCCTCCTGGGCCTTGAAAGAATTGCATTGGCTCCATTATGGACAGAGAATTCAGTTTAAGTCCCTCTGCTTAGTGTTTAAAGCCCTGCACGGGCTGGGACCTTTCTCTTTGCAGAGGTAATTTGAGTGGTATGTTCCAGTTAGAAGCCTTCGCTCCTCTTCAGCGAGATTAGTTAAGACTTCGAGGTTCAGGAAAGTCAAAGCAGGTGGTAGAACTTTTGTGGTAGCAGCTGCCAGACTTTGGAATTGACTCCCACTGGAATTGAGACAAGCCAGTGATCTCCTTCCTTTTAGGAGGAGTCTAAAAACATGGCTGTTCCCCAAAGTCTAGGTTGTTTTTTTTTCTGCCTCTCTTTTCGCACGTTTCCACGCTGTACTCTGAGTTTGCCAGCGCCAGGATGCCTGTTAGATGACATTACAAATGAATTAAATCAAATAAATTAAAATAAATGTTATGAACCAATCAAATACTTTTCTTTAAGGTCACATCGCAGTCGCGCACCGAGTGCTCAAGGAGGCTGCAACCAACGCGATTTTGACAAAATATATTTATCATAATATAAGTTTATTACAGTTAGAAATATATAAATGTTTAAAATATTTTAGATTATTGCTTGCTCTCATATACTGTTTAAAGTTATTTAGATATACTTTTGAGAAAAAAAATGGAATGGCGTACCTGGCACAATACTATACATCTGTGACGAAACACAGGGCCTGGCAGCGTGTTCTTGTTGCATATGCTAAGCGCAGCGGGCACGACCCCATACGTACATGACATAACGCGTGGCTTGGTAATGCGTACCTGTCGGAAGAAACAGTCTACACCTGCTTCCCAAAAACCCTGAAGACCTGGTTGTTTAACCAATAATTCTTCCCAAGCTGCTAACATTCAAGCCAGTCCACTCCGGCACCGGGAAACCCTTTTTGGGTATGTGTTGCGCCTTACAAATTCAACTAATAAATGAAAAATAAATAAATACCAAATTAGCACCTGGGGTGACTTCATGTGTATATGATGTTACGCGGTGACCATGTCATGAGTGATGTAATATGTGACATCATCAGCAGTGCATTGCGGGTGCGCGAGTTATATTTAGCTCAACTAACTATAACAGGCGGATTTCTCTGGTTTTATATGAGTTAAATATTCAACTAACTATAAAGTCTCTGAATATATAAATTACAAAGGCGAGTAAAATGCACTCTCAGTGAAATGTGCTGGCAATTAGATTTAGTTCGAGTAACGCTTTACATCTGACAGGCAGTCTTAGTTGTACATCGATAATGTTACAGACCTCACTGTTTCATAGACGGAACAAGACATAGAAAATGGACTACTTTAAGTACTGAAGTGGTTTTGCCACGCTAATGGGGCAGACATTTTGTAGTATACAGGATGTCTTAGATACTGTTCATAAAGCTAGGTTAGGCATTGTGTGATCACCAAGTTGTACATTAATACAGACTCAAATGCATATCACATTTGTGTGTTAACACATTGTATAAACAACGCATAATTTTTCAAAATGTTCAAAATGTTCAATGCAATCATATGTTCTGTTAATGTTATCTACGTAATTTTTGCATAGAAAATTGATGCAATTTTATTTCTATTTGGTGTTTGTGCCAAGTGGCTGAGTTACGTGTGCAGTCCCATTATTCCTGAATTATCAAGCAATCATGTATGCTGAGAGGCTGAGTCACATGAGTAATGTCACAAATAGCCTCCAACAAATATACCCATGCTATTCACATTTCATGCAATTGACCACATACTTGCCAATGAAAGGGGAGGAGATAGAACCAATTATTTGAGACAGGTCGAGGCACGCTGGATTTGTCGTTTGCGCAGTGTATCATTTGGTTTAAATATCAATAATGAGCTGCATCATTTTCTTTAATGATTATGTGTTAAAATGGAGATCAATACATATCATATTAATAACTGGTTTTAATGTCCTAGGGTTTGTGACAACTACCAGGACTTCCCCACCTATTGACGTCTTGTGTTAGAATGAACTCATTGCTGAATGTCTAACTATATTATATACATGTCAAAAGAAGAAATACATTCATATATATATTTTCATGACCTTCCAATGCTCTATGGTTGTAAGGGCCCATTTTCTGTGTATAAATATGGATCATAATATCCAAGAAAAATGCTTCTCAATATGGCTACCATTTTAGCATACAATTACAATTAGATCTAATACTAATGTAATTTATTTCTATGTAGAGAACAATATTGTATTGCTGCCACGTAAATGTAAAATGTCTGACTGTTCTCTGCAGAAGAGTGTTGTTTTTTTAAAATAAGAAAACATTTTTATGATTGATGTTATATTGTGAAAGGTTTATTTGATAATTATATTCAGTAATATAATTTGAAAAGGGCTTATGTATTGTGCCCTTAGGGCCCTTTCTTAAACTAATTGTAAGCATATATAAGCCATTCCTATATGGCCGATATCGTAGTATTAACGCATGAATATATTGTGTCTAATCTCGCGTATTGTGCCCTGAGGGACTGTCTTTGAATTAGCTGTAAACATATAGAAGTTATTCCAATATGGCAGACGTTTGCGGCATCAACTTGCATAAATATTATGTTCAATTGTTCGTTTGACGGGACATACTTGTCTCAAACTTATATATCTTTTGCGGATATACACTTAACTAAGCATAGACCATTTTACTGTTAGTAATAGCCATTACAATTTATCATTGTGGTTTTAATTCTTGTGGCTCAGATGTGAGATATATTTTTCAATAATTTCCTTAGTATAATTATTTTTATTACAAATCAAGTTTGCTGTTGAAATATTGACACGTTTGCACAATTCATCGATAGACACATATATATTTCTTGTTTTTCGAGTCATTTGTAAAATGGCCGATCGTTTTTCTACTACATTAGTGGCTTTATCATGGAACCGTCCTCGATGTTCATGGTCGTTGCAGCCAACACAGGTGTTTTCGATGTAGAGATTTTAGTATAAATAAATGGTCTGGATACGAAATTCTACCGCTGCATTTACAGATTTGGAGGCAACACTGAACGCTGCTTTGAATAAGAAGTAAGTTCGTACTGATTAAGAGCGCATTTTGATAGGACGCCATTGCATATTGTTTGATACTACTGCTCGGATTTTTAAATAATATCCGTCTGATGCAAAGCATTCGGCTCTGTTTTTGTCTTCTGATTTCAAAAAACTTTGTTGCTCGTTACTGTGCAAATTAGGTAGTCCAAAATGCGCTACATTCATTGCTCACTCTTTCCTTATGACACACGCCAATATGGCGATATTTTTGGAGTGCACATCATTGCTTCAGATTTTAAATTAGTTTGTGCTCGGTGTCGAGTATTTGGTTCAACGAAATACTACCGCTGCAGTCACAGTTTTTTAAATAAGAAAGAATTTCGTATTGAGTGAAAGCGCTGTTTGATAGGATGCCATTGCATATTGTTTGACATTACCACTCGCATGTTTTACCAATATTTGTTTGGTGTATAGCATTTGACCCTGTTTTCCTTTCCGAAGTCCTAAAACTGTATTGTCCGTCATTATACAAATTAGTTAGTTTAAAATCCGCTATATTTATTACTCAATCGCCCCTTATGACACACGCCAACATGGCAATATTTTTGGAGTGTTAATCATTGCTCGGATGTAATTAATGTGTGCTCGGTGTAGCGTATTTGACTCTGTTATTTAATCTAAGTTTTAAAATTGTATTATTTGCTGTTGTACAATCTAGATTAGCTTAAAATGATACACTCCAATATGACGACATTGCTTAAGTGTATATTGAATAGAGAGTGGGCAAGTGTAGTCTTTATTATGTTTTTTGTCAAAATAAAATCGGGATATAGTACTTTGGTTTTAACCATTTGGTCCCTTCATCTTGAATTATTGTCCATTGCACAGTGCCCCTTCTATTATGAGATGCACATATTCATATGATGATTCTATTTGCCCTGTTTGTTTGAACTATATAGTTTTTGGACAAATACTCATCTCTACTTTTTATTCACAGAGTAGGGGTTACTGTGCCCCGTTGGGAGGAGTTTCGCAAAACCTTCAACAGGCAATATTTTGGCCTTTATTAAACATACCGGTATGAAATTACTTCTTTGTTATTGCGACTCATAGTGCAGCTGTGCACCATATGATGACCAAATATATTTGTGAATTTAAGATAGTGATTACAACTTAGTATATTTCCTAGTTTCAGAGTTAAATCATAACAGGAACAATATATATTTCACTACTGATGCTCTTCTCACTGTTTGTTTACCCTTTTTTGTGGATTTGATCAGCAGATTTTATTACAAAAAGGTATGCAAGGTGCCAGTATAAAATTGTTATTATAGGTGGAAATAATACTGAGGTTATCTTAAATCAAACAGATAAGAATGCACTAGTGTTGAGATATTATGAACAATATGGCCCAGTATAGCCCATATGAGCTTGACATATAATGTAATTGGCTTTTTGGTTCTTTGGTTTTCATATTACAGAACTAATTTTAAATATGTTTTCATCCTTTAAGTAGACATAAAATTAACCAAACCCCCGCTCAAAGTGTTGCTAGTTATCATTATATTTTATGCCAAATAACATGTTACTATGCATTTAATGTATAGCACTGTATAGGTATCTTGTCAAAAGATCTCCCTGGATGTTACCATCTTTTTTCTTGACATTAAAAAGAAGACATATTTGAATCATGTATATATTAGCTAGAATGGCAAATTCCAGTGTATATTTAAAAGTGTTTCTTCTATCGAGTATACAAATATAGTTTTGAATGTCATAAAAAAAATTCTAAATTGTATAAATATTGGTCAATTAAATTTTCTTATGTATGTTTTTATGTTTGTTTTTATAGCCTTGAAGAAGTCTCGTGGAGACGAAACGCGCCACGTCGGCAATGATGGCAATTATGTATTGCATTTTATTTGAATGATCGTCTGTCAAAAAAATTGAATAAAGAAAAAGACAAATATTTCTATGTACAAATCTGAAGCTTCATACACTTTCTTTTGTGAATTTGTTTATGTCTGTGAATAAGATTAAACCTGTGATTGATTAATACATGATATATATATATCATGAACAAACAATAAAGAGGTATATGCTGAGCTTATCTGAATTCTGTGGTTTTGGTTATCCAAAAGTCTAGTGAACTAGGAAGGTCAGGTTCTCAGCTCTTGCCCTACCAGTTTGCTTTGAGTAATGGAAATATATACATACCAGTGCAAGTCTCTAGTGCCTTGACCTTTTTTCTGTGTGGTATAGCTATTCACACTCTAGACCATATATATGATAATATACAACAGAATGTAGTAGCAGTCTTAATCTTTGCAATCAGTATGTATGCAATCAGTATATACGCCGAGTGGCTGAGTCTTCTAATGAATAACATAAATATACCCATACTATTCACATGGTGTTCAAATCACACATATGATAATAATAATACCAGAAGAAAGGGAAAGGAAGGTTGTTCTGTATTTGTTTTGTTCTGCTTTATGAGTTGGTAAGGTCTATGTTTACCTATTCCCTATCATATAACCATCATGCGGAACCTTCTAAACTCTAAAAAGAGGTTCAAAATTAACAAATATAAACAAAATATCCTTATCTGTGCTGTGTTCTTCACAATGGTGACTTGATATTGAAGAAAAGGGTAGGGACCTCTGTTCACATCTCCCACCCAGAGTGTGCCCCTTCCTTCCCTCCTGTAATAAAGTAAGATAAAGAAAGGTGATAAATATGATTAAAACCATATGGTTTAATTTCATTTCATAGGAATATCTTTTGTCCATGAACAAACGGATCGAAATACTGTATACATAAATACTATATACAAAGGTTTAAGACTATATCTGAGAGAACAGGATATAAACAAGATGTTGGACTGTTCCTGTGGTCCTCATGAAGGTGTATTAATAACTCCCCATTTCTTAGTCCTCATGTAGGTGTATTCCCAACTCCTTGTCCAAGTTGTGTCCACTCGGGGACTTAGTCTGTAAGTCCAGAATATATCTGGATTCCCTCTTCCTAAGATGAAGTACTCTTTTGCCCTCCCCCTCCGGGATTCTGTTCTATTTGGTTAATTAAAAAATAGCTCAAAAGGGATCTGTTGGATAGATGGTTCTCTTCCAGGGGATCCTCATCAATAGTCATAAGCACTGAATATTCCCACCCATGTGCGGGACCCCGGAAACAATATAAAAATATATATGTAAAAAACACATATATCTCGCTCCACATATATGTATGTACATATATCATTTTTCTCACATCAATGCAGCCCCAAAACTGAGGCTAAACAATGCAAACACATATACATGAACTGCAATTAGTAAGGAATCAAAAAACACATTAGGTCAAAAAACCCTTGAACGTTGTGTTTTAATGAGTCAAACCACTCATAAATCCTGAAAATTGCTTATTAATAGACATTGTTAGCCCTCAGGCTGCATTGCAAAACAATATCATAGAAAATGAAACCATTTTAACAATAACTGGCACCGTGCCTTTAAGGCAGCCATGACCCCAGGCTTCCCATCATGCCTCAGGGGTGACAGTTAGGTCAGTGGTTCTTTCCGGCTCCTTCAGTCAGGACCCTGGTGAAACAGCTCCTTTTCTTTTTGACTTTCTGTCAAAAAATATTCAACTTTAACTAGAGTTTTTGACTTCACTCGACGTCTTTTAGACATAGAGTGCTGCTTAAACAATTTTTGTACTTAAAAAAGGTATTTTTCCTGTCAAAGATACCTTCTCTCTTTGACAATTGTCCTTCATGTGGAAGGAAGAAGGCCAAGACTGACTCTCATCCAGTCTGTATCCTGTGCCTACCAGACTCTCATTCCTCTAAAACCTGTGAACACTGCCAGGTTTTAACTTCCAGGACTCTTAAAGATCGGGAGAGGATTAGAGTTTATGGGCTTTCTGAGAGAGGAAGATCTCCCAAGAAGCAGAAAAGTCGGAAGACGCGGTCGACGTCGAGAGAAGTCCCGACTGGTTCACATTCGATGTCGGGATCGGCGTTGGAGAAGCAGTCGACGGGGACGAAGAAGATGTCTTCATTGTCTACATCGAAGGTACCTCCGCTTCAGTCAGCGTCGAGGGACAGGTCGCCGTCGAAGCGGAAGAGCTCGACGGCGAGCCGTATGACGTCGAAACAGCATCGTCATGCTGTGACGTCGAGGCATTCTCCGTCGACGTCGGTCCATCGGCGTTCGACGTCGAGCCATCCTCCGTCGACGACTAGCCATGGTCGTTCGACGTCGAGGGAGCCTCTGTCGACACATCATCGGTCGACGTCGATGCAGCCAACGTCGACGCCTGGACAAGAGCGTTCGACGTCGGAGCGGCATTTGGAGTCGAGGCACGCCCAGTCGCCGTCAAATCAACGGCGATCGGCGTCGAAACAGCCTCCATCGACGTCGAGCAGACAGCCTTCAACGTCGAAGGACAGTCATCGCCACCCGAGGTCGACGTTAGAGAAATCACGGTCGACGTCGAGGGAGCCCCTACCTGCTTGGCGCTCGGCGTCGATACAACCACCGTCGAGGGATCAGCAAAGATCCAGGGAGAGAAGTTCTTCGCAGACAAAGAACATTACTCCTGCAAAATCAAAGGAGGTGGTTCGGGACAAGGAAAGTGACTTATTGGACCAGACTCATGTCCTAGAGCCACAGTTGGGTTCTCCAGGTTCAGCATCGGCTGCGGAGGTGGAACAATCTCCAGTGCAGGATCCTCCTGCCAAGAGACGGAGGATCGCAGAAGAAAGATCTCGGTCGAGGTCTTCCTCTGGATCTCTGGTGAGTCTTTCCTCATCTTCCTCATCATCTCGGAGTGGCAGATCCTCGGATGGACAGAGCGGCGCATCTAATAGGGGGAGGTCCAAATCCCCTGCAAGATCGCAACAGGATCGAACGGATCAACCTCCACGGTCACGTACACCTGCGAAGGATCCCGTCCACAAGTCTCCTTCTGTTCATCTTTCCCCAAGGTGGAATAGACCTCTTCACCACTGGGCAAAGGACAAGGAGACGGCAGATCGCCTAAAGCGATATCGAGACCAACCTCTTCCCCGCAGAGAACGGTCTCGTTCTAAGCACTCAGGTAAGAGACATTCTCGTCACAGAGAGTGATCTCGTTCCAAGACGCGTTCTAGCAGAAGATCTAGGTCCAAGAGGACACGTAGTTCTTCAAGTTCGTCGAGAACGCGATCTCAGAGGGAGTACTCCCCGACTCTTACAAACAGTCCACGCTCAAGAGTGTCTCCAACTGAGGATATTTTCTCGTTCCAAGATATCTTGGGCAGGGGAGCCCTGAAGCTGGGAGTACCGATGACAGCTCCACAAGTCAAGACGACTGTCATATTCGAAACCCTGCAACATAGATCAGCACCCAAACCGTTGTTGCCGTTGGTTCCGGGTATAATGGAACATGTGAATGAAGTCTTCCTCACTCCGGCAACGGTGAAGTCCGTTCCAGCGAGGATTCTCAAAAAGTATCGTCCTCCGGAAGAAGATCCTCTGTTCCTCAAAGCTGATCCCCCGCCAGATTCAGTGATCATTACGGCGGCAAGAAAATCCAATGCGGTGGCTTCCTTATCCACGGTACCTCCGGATAAGGATAGCAAGGTGCAGGACTCATGGGGGAGAAGGGTGTGTAACACCTCAGCCTCTTTCCTCAAGGTCTCCAACGCGGAAGCCCTGCTCGGCAGGTATGACAGGTCTCTGTGGGACTCACTTCAGAGATTTACCGCAAAACTTCCTGAGGAAGATAGAAAGGACTTTGAGGAGGTTCTGATAGAGGGCAGCCAAGTCTCCAATCAGATTATAGGATCGGCAGCAGATGGGGCAACGCTGGCTGCGCATGGCTATGTGCACGGAGTTACAGCAAGGAGAACATCTTGGTTACGCCTCACAGCATTAAAACCAGAGGCTCAAGCAAGAATCCTAAACCTTCCTTTTTCAGGCACATCTCTTTTTGGAGCAAGTGCGGATGAGGAGATGCAGCGGATGAAGACCGAGTTGGACACTCTCAAAGCGGTGGGACTCGAGAAGAAAAAGGAATTCAAGAAGAAATTCCGTTCGAACAACAAAGGTTATTCAAAGCAGAGGGTTCAAACCCCTCAATGGCAGAAAGGCCAGAACCAGCAGGGCCAGCAAAAGGCACAGTACAAAGGCAAGGGCAATTCCAAGGGAAATGGAAATCAGCGCCAAGGCAACAACTTCAATAAAGCTCAGCAGAAGCAATGAGTCTTCACTTCCCCCAGCGCCGTTACCCACTCCAGTGGGGGGAAGCATTGCGCATCACAGGACAGAGTGGCAGGCCATTACAAAAGATCAATGGGTGTTGTCTACGCTGCAGAATGGGTACTGTCTTCGTTTCCATCGTCTACCTCCACACTTTTCCCCGATGTCAACATCAAGCCACCAGCTACAAAGGTTAAAGGCAGAAGTAGCTACACTCCTCGAGAAAGAAGCCATCGAGAGAGTTCCGGTGTCCCAAAGGGGGAAAGGAGTGTACTCGAGGTATTTTCTGGTCAGAAAAAAGGGCCAAAAGGAAGAATACAGGCCCATTCTGGACTTGAGAACACTCAATCTGCATGTCCGAAAAGAAAAGTTTCGCATGTTGGCGCTTCACCAGATATATCCACATCTCAGGCAGGGGGATTGGATGTGTTCGATGTACCTTCAAGATGCGTACTTCCATATACCAATACGACAAGATCACAGGAGATTCCTTCGATTCCGGGTGGGGACCTCTCACTACCAGTTCAAAGTCCTTCCGTTTGGGTTGAAGTCGGCTCCCAGAGTGTTCACCAAGTGTGTCGCAGTGGTGGCGGCAGCTCTACGCCGCAGGGGAGTCTTCGTATACCCATACTTAGACGATTGGCTGTTGAAAGGTCCAACTCCAGGCAACGTAAGGAATCAATTCCAGACATGCATAGAACTTTGTCAGCGTCTAGGTCTACATGTCAACTACAGCAAGTCTGTCTCACAGCCCACTCAGAAGATCCACTTTCTAGGAGCTCTGCTAGACTCCGAAGTAGGAAAAGTGTTTCCTTCAGAGGAGAGACAGTTTTCGATAGCCCTCAAGTGCCAGCAAGTTCTTCTCCACAGGTCCCAGAAGGTGCGGAAGATAGCCTCACTCTTGGGGTCGATGGCTTCCTGCATCTTCCTAGTACCGAACGCCAGACTTCGGATGCGTCCTCTTCAGCAGGATCTGGAGGACAAATGGGACCAACACTCAGATCGATGGGACGATCGGATCACTTTGTCGGAGGTAGCTCAATCTTCCCTCCAGTGGTGGACAAAGAGACAGAACATGCAGGTGGGAGTTCTCTTCCATCAACCTCCTCCAACACAAACGATCATCACAGATGCATCATTACAAGGATGGGGAGCGCACATGGGACCCTTACAAGTGCAGGGTCTGTGGTCTCCCAAGGAAAGCACTTATCATATCAACTTGCTGGAATTGAGAGTGGTTCACCTGGCTCTCAGCGCGTTCCTTCCCTCGCTTCAAGAGAAAATGATTCTAGTACAGACGGACAACACCACCACTATGTACTATTTGAACAAGCAGGGAGGAACACGCTCAAGGACTCTGTCACTGGAAGCTCAGCGCATCTGGCATTGGCTTCTAGCTCGCAAGTTGTCTGTTCAGGCAGTCCACCTCCCAGGAGAGCAGAACGTGAGGGCAGACGCACTAAGTCGGCACTTCAAAGACAGAGAAGACTGGGTTCTCAACGACGAAGTGCTAGACGACATTTTCCAGTCTTGGGGTCGTCCTTCAATAGATCTCTTCGCAGACGACGAAAACACCAAATGCCCAAGCTTCGCCTCCAGGTTTATCGACCAGGAACGAGAGGGAATGCTCTGTTAATGGACTGGTCGGGGCAGTTTGTGTACGCCTTTCCACCCCTTCCGCTGATCCCGAAGGTGGTGAGCAAGCTGAACCACTCGTGCACAACGATGATCCTGATTGCCCCCGACTGGCCGAGACAATGGTGGTACACAGACCTACTTCACCTATCAGTGTCTCTTCACAAGAGGCTTCCATGCAGGCAGGACCTGTTGTCGAAGATGAACGGGAGGATTCACCATCCCAACCTTCCGTCACTGAACTTGGCAGCATGGCTCCTGAGGTCATTCAGTACGGCCATCTAGGGCTGCCACAGGACTGCATGTCCATTCTGAAAGAAGCACAACGCCCTTCCACTAGACATTCTTATGCATGCAAGTGGAAGAGATTCTATATGTGGTGCATGCAGAATGGTCACAATCCGGTAAAAAGTCAGGAAGAAGCAGTTCTCCCATACTTGTTGTACCTGACTAAAGCAGGTTTGAAGTTTAACTCCATTAAGGTGCATTTAGCCGCTATTACAGCTTATAGGCGACCACCTTCACAAACTTCTTTTTTTCAGCTTCCTGCAGTAAAAGATTTCCTGCAGGGTCTAAAGAAGGTGTACCCTCCTGTACGGCCTCCTGCTCCGCCTTGGGAGCTGAACCTAGTCCTATCAAAATTGATGGGTTCGCCTTTTGAGCCTATTCATAAAGCTTCTTTACAGCATATTTCCTGGAAAGCGGCTTTTTTGATAGCGATTACGTCAGCCCGTAGGGTGAGCGAAATTCAGGCCCTATGTACTAAAGAACCGTATACAGTCTTTCATTTGAACAGAGTGGTGCTTAGAACGCATCCTTCTTTTCTGCCTAAAGTGGTATCAGATTTTCATGTCAATCAGTCTATCTCTTTACCCACTTTCTTTCCTAATCCCTCTACTCCAGCTGAGAGGGCGTTACACTCTTTGGACCTGAAAAGGGTTTTAAAGTTCTATCTGGACAGGTCCAAGTCTATTCGACATTCTGATCAATTGTTTGTTAACTACGGATCGATCAGAACTGGTCATGCAGCCTCGAAACGTTCTATCTCCAGGTGGATCGTTTCGTGTATCAAGCTTGCTTACCAATTGGCACAGAAGACTTTAGGGGGTACCCCTAAGGCGCATTCTACTAGAGGTAGAGCAGCCACGGCGGCTTACCTGCAGGATGTGCCCATGTCTGAGATTTGTAAAGCGGCGACCTGGAGGTCTGTCCATACATTTACCAGACATTACTGTCTAGATTCTGACACGAGAGCAGATACCCAGGTGGGCCAAGCCTCCCTGAGGAATCTGTTTAACAGCTAAAGTTTTTTGGCTGTTATGATTTGGTTGGTTCATGTACTTCTCATCTACCTGCAGGTGGTTGATGGGCTTGCTATTCTATTCAGTGCTTATGACTATTGATGAGGATCCCCTGGAAGAGAAGGATAAGTTACTTACCTGTAATCCTAGTTCTCTTCCAGGGGTATCCTCATCAAAGTCATAAGCAACCGACCCGCCTCCCCAGGTAAATGAGATTTGGTACTGTTTTTCAATCTTGTGGTTGAGCTCTGTCTTCAGGGTTATGCAAAGAACAACTGACCTAACTGTCACCCCAGAGGCATGATGGGAAGCCTGGGGTCATGGCTGCCTTAAAGGCACGGTGCCAGTTATTGTAAAAATGGCTTCATTTTCTATGATATTGTTTTGCAATGCAGCCTGAGGGCTAACAATGTCTATTTATAAGCAATGTTCAGGATTTATGAGTGGTTTGACTCATTAAAACACAAAGTTCAAGGGTTTTTTGACCTAATGTGTTTTTTGATTCCTTACTAATTGCAGTTCATGTATATGTGTTTGCATTGTTTGACCTCAGTTTTGGGGCTGCATTGATGTGAGAAAAATGATATATGTACATACATATATGTGGAGCGAGATATATGTGTTTTTTACATATATATTTTTATATTGTTTCCGGGGTCCCGCACATGGGCGGGAATATTCAGTGCTTATGACTTTGATGAGGATACCCCTGGAAGAGAACTAGGATTACAGGTAAGTAACTTATCCTACTCCTCATAAGGTCGTGCTATTGGATAATGTGGATCTTTGTTATGAATAGCTCAAATATGTTTGAGTAACCTCTTTCTTGCCATTAATGTTGTGCTCCCCATATATCTTAGTTTGCATGGACACTTCTGGATGTAGATTACAAATGTGGAGGTGCATGTTAAAAATTGAGTGATAGTCTTCGTGTTTTTTTCATATAGCTATTCTGACACGCGTTACAATGTCCGCAAGAATAAAATCCTTGAAGGTTGTGTTGTGTCAGGGGCTGTCTCAATGTGATGTCTCCTTGTACTAGAATGTCCTTTAGGTTACCTCCTTTATGGTATGTAACCCTTTTTTTTATTTATTAAGAGATAAGGCAGTTTCAATTAAAAACCAATACATATCCAGAAAAATATAAATACAACATTCATAATATGCAATAAATTAATTGACATTATTCAGAGATAATACCATACATATTGAGAAATATCAATAATATAGAAATTCATAGTATGCAATACAATTAATCAGAGCTGTACAAATGTTAATAACATACAATCATGGTTCATAAATACTTCGTCCCAGCATGGCTCATGAATCTAAATTCCTCCAGTGCTTCACTGGTCCCCATATATTCCTACCAAACTCCTGCTTCTTTCTTCCCTTAAATTCATATAGGCAGGCTTCCAGATTATGAATACCCAACAACCTAGACAACCACATCTGAAATGTGGGGGCATTAGAATCTTTCCACCCAGCAGATATCAGCATTCGAAGTACTGCAACAGCAATAAATAACAATGGTTGTGTGTATCTTCCAACCTTAAGTTTAGCGTCTGACCCTAAAAGAACCAAGGTGGGGGATAGGTTGATGTTATTGCCTAGCAGCCCCCTCAAAAACATTGTTATCTCGCTACAGATTAGGGCCAGACTAGGACATCCATGAAACATATTTACCAAGTCTGCTGGGCCTGTATTACATCTTGGGCACTTATCATCTTCCCTTAACCCCCACCCATACAGTTTCGCGGGTGTATAATAAAGGTTAAACACCGTCTTGTAGTGTTGGGCCCTCAAGTTTGAAGCTCGAAATACTTTATTACTTAAGAGTAAGGCGAGGTCTACATCTACATCCGGGTCCCCCAACTTAAATGACCACGCCACCTCAGTTTTATCCAGATCATCTAGGAGCCTGGACACCAGAAAGTTATAAGCAGTACCAATCTTCCTTCCCCCTCTTTTTAAATAATCAATCAGTTGACTATCTGGTGTCAGCACTAATTTTGGTCTGATTGCAGATATAGTTTGAGCAACTTGCCAATATAACAGCCAGTGATTTCTCGGGATCCCATACCTCCGCTGTAGTTCATTGAAGCTGAATATATCCTCGCCCAACATGATATCACCCACACATCTTATCCCCTGTTCCCTCCATATAGCACAATTCTCATTCTGGCCTAGGTGAGCAAATAAGCTCGATTTCCACAGGCTAGTATTAGCATTTATTTTAGGGATTCCCAAGGTTTTGCAAATGTTTTTCCACGTCCACCAAACCCCTTCGATAATCTTATATCTTGTTCTACTATAGAATCTCCGATCCACCTTGCATTGCATTAATCCATATGCCTTTTTACCCAGCAGTAGCTCGAATATGGAAGGGGGATCTTGATTCTCATTAGATCCTACTGCTGGCAGGGGTTTGGATTGAATCAATATATTCATTTGTGTAAGAAGGCATGCCAGATGGTAAAGTTTTAGGTTTGGCAATGACAGACCGCCTCTATCCGCTGGTAGTGATAGATAATTAATAGAGAGTCTAATTTTACCATACTGCCACACAAACCTAACAAACGTGGATTCAACTTTCCTGATCATTGTTTCCCCTAGAAATAGGGGAATAGCCCTGAAAAGATATAATATTTTGGGGAACATGGTCATTTTTAGGGCGTTCACCCTACCTATCAGGGATAAATGCAGCACATCAATTCTTCTTAAATCTGTTTCGATTGAGCCCAACAGTGGAAGATAGTTCTCTTCAACCATCTTCTCGACGGATGAATTAATTTTGACCCCGAGATAGACGGAAGACTCTACAAACCTATGATCGCTCTTCCTGATGTTTTTTGTGCAGATGATCTGGGTTTTCCCCTCATTCAGCCTATACCCGGAACAGCTGCCAAATTCATTAGCCAGTTGTACTATTTCCGTCATTGCTTGATGGGGGTCCGAGGTTGTTATTGCCAGATCGTCTGCATAGGCTAGCAGTTTAGTGGTGAATCTGTTGACCATCACCGGGCTTATTTGCCATGAGGCCAGGATTCTTTGTATGAAGGGGTCTATGTACATAGAGAACAGAATCGGGGAACAGGGGCACCCCTGGCGTGTCCCCCTCTTAATTATTATTTTGTCAGATTGATGCCCCATAACCGAAACCCTAGTGGAGAAGTGTGGCTCACTGGTTAGAGGAGGCAGACCTGGAAGCAGAGGTCAACCCAGGTCCAGGGTTCAATTCCCGGCTCGGCAGGGTCTTGAGTCCTAAAATGTCCATGGACTCGACAATTCTCGCTCTGGTGCCTACTCGATTCACGGGTTCACACTCTGCGACACTAAGCAATAGCTTGCTTAATCTCCACAACGGCCCCTCGCGGCGGGATGCCTGGCTTTCACCTTGCGGATACCCTGCTGGGGTAATCTCACAGGGGAATACCAGGACGGGTTCCCTAAGCAAGCGCTTAGAAACCGGTCGGTGATTTGCGCTATATAAATTCTTGTACATTTACATTTACATGTTTACATTTAGCCACCGGATTATGGTACATAGCTTTAATTGCTATGCAAAATGCCCCAGAGATAGTCCCAGACCGCACGGTCAAAGGCTTTCTCAGCGTCGAGGAGGATCATGGCCATCTCCTCCCCCGCGGCACCCTGAGCATCGAACAATGCTATTGCCCTTCTAATATGGTCCGTGGTGCCCCTCCCTGGCATGAACCCATGCTGCCACGGGGATACGAGCTGGCCAATGATCCCCCCCAACCTACTCGCCCAGATCTTTGAGTATAGCTTTGTGTCTGCATTAATGAGTGATATGGGGCGGTATGATCCTGGTAGTTCCTTGGGTTTCCCCTTCTTATGGAAAATAATGATTTTCGTCTCTTTCCATGATTCTGGTACTCTCCCTGTGTGTAGAATCCCGTTAAATAGGTCAAGCAAAATAGGGGCGATCTGTTTTTCTAAACACACATATACCTCAAGGGGTATCCCATCGGGACCTGCAGCCTTCCCCGCAGCTAACTCATGTAGGGCCTTTGTTACCTCTGTAATCTGTAGATCTTTTTCCAGTTCTTCCCGACCCTGCACATTTAATCTGGGACCGCCGTCCGCATAACCCGGACTTTGCTCGCTGGTCCGCTCCTCTTCATCGTATAATTTTTGATAAAAATCATTAAATACTCTCAGTATCTCTTTGGGCTCTGTATACTCGATACCCTCTTCCTGTATACAGGAAATTAAGTTTTTGGACTTTTCCTGTCTTATCTGCAAAGCCAGATCTCTTCCTGCCTGCTCCCCTGTTTCGTAGCGTCTTGCCCTTACCTGATAGCTTCTAGCCTCCTTCTCCATAACTGTTTTCTGGAGGTTAGCTTTAATATTTGTAATGCTTGTAAGACTTCCATGACCCTCCTGCCCTAAACTGATTTCCCTAATGTGCTGTTTTTCTGCCATAGCAAGCCCATCCATCAGCTTTTTGACCTCTCTCCTATCCTCCCTCCTAAGCCTAGCTGAGCAACTGATTGTTTCTCCCCTCAGAGAGGCTTTGAAGGCCTCCCACACCAAATTCCTAGATGTGCTATACCGATTGGCATCATAAAACTCCTCTGCCCATTTTCTAAGATGTTCTACGAATCTGGTATCTAACAATAACTTCCGCTCAAAAGACCAGCTGGTTTGTTTCCTCTCAATACTGGGTATTTTATAAGTCATAATCAGAGGAGTGTGGTCGGAGATTGATTTAGGGAGTTTCCTGATGCCAACCATTATTCGTTTCCGAAGAAGAGATCAAAAAGTATTCTAGCTTGGTGTATTTCACATTAGGGAAAGAGAAATAGGTGTAGCCCGGGTCAAAAGCTCCTTATCCCCCCAGACATCCTTAAGCCCATGGGAATTCTTGAGGGAATCTAGGGCTCGGAACACCCTTGGTTTCCGCCCAGAGTAGCCCGCCGGATCATTCCAATCCACCGATATATTTAGATCCCCGCAAACTATTATGGGTGTTGGCCAGTTAGCTAGCTCTCCCTCCAGAAAATCAAAAACCTCTGGGTCGACTTGGTTTGATCCATAGACCGCACAAAGAGTGTACCCTAAGTTGAGTTCTGCTATAGCGCATCTACCACCACTATCAGCTTTGTGTCGTTTAGCCCCCCCTAAATAAGGTTTAGCCAATATGGCGACCCCCCTAATGTTTGACGTTTATGAGGTGCAAGACAGAATTTCATACCCCCTCAATTTCATCATATTTTGTTTAGCCCAAGGGAGATGGGTCTCCTGCATACAGAGGATATCAATATTCTTATACTTTGCAAAATACTCCACATTATGTCGTTTTCTCACATCGTTCAAGCCGCCTACATTAGCTGTGCAGATATTAATGCTTGCCATGCTTTTGATCTAATTCTCCCTGTAGAACCTGAATTGTGATTATATTCTGCGAAAAACTCCTAGCTCTGATGATTTCTTCTTCAAATCTCCTTATCTCCATTTTTTTTGCTTTCTCCGTGACATCTGGGCCGCCGCTCCCCCCCGGACTACCCTGCCGGGGCATTGCCGACGAAGGATCCCAGCTTAGCTTGCCTTGAGAATGTTCTCGAACTTTGTGTGATTTTACTGCTGTCACTGGTAAGTCTAGCTGATGATCACTCTCTGAATCCAGATCTGATCCCAGGTTGGAACTGTCCTCCTCCTCCAACCATTCGCCACCCTCTGACACTGAGAAGAAGCATTCACTCGGGACTTTTTAGTTCTCTTTGCACTTTTCAGCTTCAGGACGACCTCCAGGATGCCCCTGGCATACATTTGGCGCCTTGGCAGATTCCTGCTCAACCTGAGCATCTGCTGTGTACTCAGCCTCGTCCTTGTCAGCCCGATTCACTTGACTTATAACTCCTTCTTTGGGTTCTCCTGAATCCGGCCCATCCTGGTCAATTGTCTGACTAAAGCACTGAGGTCCAGCGTTTATATCTGCTACCTCACCTTCAATCATTCTGTTACTGTTCGCAGCATCATTTTCTGCACCCTCGGATACGTTGGACGTCAATGCCTTGGTACTTGTTACTTCCCCATGTTCCACTTGTTCTGGTCCGCCTTGGAGCACAGGAATCGCATCCTGATCACTTGGCGTTAGCACGACTACGTTCTCAGTTATCAATAGGTCAATCCCCCCTCCTTCCATTGCTGGCGGTATATTTTTTAACCCCTTCTCTTTAACCACCTTAAAGAAAAAGTCGGCAATAGGGGCAGTGAGGGCTGCAGCCATGGCTTGTCTTGTTCTAGATGCAATTTGCTTCTTTACCTGAGGAGACTGCATTTTCGGATTTACTTCTGCTGATGCTGGTGCCGTCTCACCTCCTGTCTTCTTTTTCTTTTCTGTCGCAGTTTTGTTTTCTATATTCACTTTCAGAGCCATTGCTTTGACTTTGCTGTCAGCCCGGCAGTTCTTTTTAGTATTCTCTGTTACTACTCCGCTCGCGTTCTGTTTCACTCCTGATTCTGAGTCTGCTTCTGGCTTCGCTTCCGTTGGTCTGCTACGCGGAGTTTCACCCTTGCCCCGCCTCCTCCTCCTCCACTGCTGATGCCGGGACACAGCGAGAGCCGACCACGTCGGCCCCAGAGATCTCCTACCAATCAGCCCCGAGACAACTCTCCCGACACTCCGCCTTGCCTCCGACTCCGTACAGCTCTGCAGAAACTCACCGGCAGCCCGCTCACAGGCACAGGCACAAACCGTGATGGCAATCGGGTCAGCTCGCGGATCAGTTGCAGCGCCGAGCCGCAGGTAAGCAAGAGGATCATCAGTTTCTCCCAGCCGTTCGAGCCGTAAATTACATTTCTCACACTGCAACCATTACTTTCTGCTTTCCGCAGTCATTCACCACATCATAACTACGCAATGTAGAGTTTTAACAGGGTTCTTCACGGACTCCACTGTTCAGCTGATTTCGGCCTCAACTAAGCGGCCGCCATCTTGCCCCCCACATCTCAAACACATTCCATGGGAGTTGTGTGGAATCCAGATCCTACACCTTCCGAAACTATAGATTTGACATAGGACTGAGGTCAGTATGTCTCCATCGAGTATATTAAACTTAATTGTGTGTACCAGCTAGCTCAGAGGTCACTAGAAATGTTCTCAAATACACAAGAAGGGATTGCATAAACATGACACCTTAGTTTCCCTGTGACTAGAACAAATATCTTTAGATCCGTGGAAGCAATAGATAACTAGTTCACTCAGTCAATCGTGCATGCTTCGTTTCTACAGACTTGCACAGAAATAGAGAGACGGACGTTTCAATAAAAGGGCTTTATTGAACAGTCTTCTTTCTCATGCAAGGGAGGTGTACTGCTACAATTGTTAGACAGAATGCAAAGTATAATGCATACAGCGAGATCAGTAATATAAATAATGTTGTAGTAGCATTTTCTACTGCTTTGACATATATAAAAATACATACATAAATAACACAGGCTAAAATTCTCAACTGGTGCTTCTAAAATACGCCTACCCCAATGTACCTAACCTAGGTCTAGTGGAAGGGAAGAAGTACGTGCTGCTTTACATAAGTTTTAGTTCTGCCAAGAATAGCCAAAGGTTTCTCTAGGTTCTAATCAGCTCCATACCTTCAGAGTGAAAGAGGTTGTTATCTCTGTCTCGGGACTTGATTTCCCAACACCCCGCAAGGGGAGTCAGAAACACTGGAGCTGGAGTCTCGGAAGGAGGATATCAGGTTCTTTGTCAGTGCATCAGCTGGAGAGTCAGCTTCCTTCGGCACTGGCTGTAGCGAGCTGCTTCGGGCAAGTAGGTAGTCGAACTGCACCGAACCACACCATGCTTTGCTATAGCAAGTGAAGGTATATTTATACCTTGAAGGTGTTTAGGAAGGCCTGTATTGACGTAAATGTCGGCATATGAATGTCATGGATGAATCCCTAAGGAATAGTTGTTCATGCATAATGAGTTTCTTGGAGAAATCAATATCCAGGATAGGGGAAGTCCCTTCTGCTTAAGAGTCTTGTTTTCCAAAAAATCGTTGTGACGTAGATGAACAGATGGTAGTAGCCATGCCTGTATTTGGGTAGCATCGGCTATACCTAAATAAGGACTGGATTCTACCTATATAAGGGCATGAATCAGGAAATTCATTTGGGATCTATAATGGAACACAACACCCACTCCACTTTCTTATGCACGTTACTATGTTACACTTATCTAAAACATAGCTACACATGAAGTGTGAAAAATAAAAACACCCTAAATACATAAAAATGCATTTGAACATGTTGTACACATAAACGATGCATTGGTGCTGTATGCATTAAAGCAATGTTTCATTTGAAGCATCTGTTCACATTTTGAATGCTAAATGAATGAATCATGAAAATATACATTTATGAAATGGCTCTTGAATACAGAAGAAAAAGGCCGAAACCATTTCTTGTCAGATTACATATAACTGTTTGTATGTAGACAAGGTCAAATATTGTCTCTTGGAAGTTTTCAAAGAATTATTGTTCTCAATGAATAGTTTTACTTTAAGCAGATTACTTTGTGCCAAAAAATGCAAACTACAAATTTGGAGAAAAAAATTAATCATAGGAAAAGTACTTTGTTTTAAAAAAATGAAGGTCAAATTTCAAGTCTTTCAGAACACTGTGCAAAACTGAAAAGTCAGTGTTAGCGCTTGAAGAAAACATGAAATCCTCTAAGTCTGTAAAAAAATAGTCTATCATTGTAGGAGATAGTTGGATTACCTCGTTTAGAAGATTAACCGCACATAGATGTGAAGCATCGCCTTCAGCATTAGTTGCATTAGCAATGTTCAAAGTGGATGGTACCTGTGTGCCTGAAGTTTCCTCTCGTACCTCAGCCTAAGCATTTTGCGTCTGTGAGATATCAATAAATTCCACCATCAGAATTGGTAGCCGCTGGGGACAACACTGCGCATGGGCCGTTACTTAGTCCAGCAAAGTGTCAACATCCGTCGGCATGACTGATGGGAGTGTTAGACAGATGTCTAGCACGCAATCTTCTCCGCATAGCAGGCATCGTAGAACAGGTAAGATGCAATCTTGCCAGATTGGTATGAATGACAGAAACCATGTGGTGTTTAATTCTCATAAACGAGTTAATCCCAAAATTTGGACGATGCGCTCACGGCACTTCATCTCCAATAGAGCTCTTTCTATGGTGCTTGAAGTGGTGCTGGTTATTTGGCTTGCCATATCGTAGCAGTAGGAGCAAATATAATATCCCCGCAACGAGTCCCAAAAGGAGAGGCAGTCCGCCAGTGCACAAAGTTTGGAAATATTCCTAGGACTGCTTGAAAAGGTGCAAACAGTCCAGAACATACGTTCTTAAATAGATGTACAATACCGCTCGTATCAGACATGTTTAAGATACGACTTACCATTTCTGAGAAATTTATAGGGCAGTTTGTAGTTAAGAGGGCATGTATCTCGGCAGAAGTCCTTGCAACTTGCAGATCATAGGTCTCTTTGGCCGAGGTCAGTGGCACAGTTTTTTGCAAAAGAATGGCTTTCATTCTGCTTAAAGTATCAATTTGTATAGAAGAGATGTTCAGTGAAGGCCATAACGGCGACTCCGTGTCTGTCTTACTTTTATGAAACAATACTTGCATACAGCAAGTGACCCTGGCTGACACAGTTACTAGATATGGTATACGTGGCAACATGCCACAGCAGCTGTGATCATTCAACATGAGATAACTCCCATTCGAGAGCTGTGCAAAAATTGGATCAATCACTGCAGCCGGTGAACCTTGCAGGTAACAGGATAAATTGTTAGAGGAACCAACGCAGGCCCGTGTAAATTAATACCTTGACAAAGGAGAGAACCGCTTAGTGCATTTTCACAGTTTTTACCACTAAGAAACACTTCTCATTCCCCACTCCAACATCTGTGTGTGTATGGTAATTCCCAGGATGTCTTGATGTATTCTTTACCCAACCTTTCATATGTGCCGGCTGGTATGTGTTTTAGGCAATTCTGAAAATAGAAAATTGTAACAGGCAGAGTGATTGTTCCATGTATAATCCATTCAGTAACTGGTTTCTCTGCTACCGTAAATGGCAATCTTTCCAGTTTTTCAATGCCAAGCACCGTATAGTCTGCTCCTCTTTGTGCCAATTTGATCTGTTTATCAGTGAGATTGAATTTTGAAAACAGTGACGTAGTATTGATTAAACACTAAGGCACATAGCTTGAACGAAGATTTTGCAACGTCCAGCCTAATAGATTGATAGAACGTAATTGCGACTGACCATGTTGCAACATGACCAAGTCCTGTTCCATGATGTCTATGGCAGAAGACACTATGCTGTCCAATGAATATATCCTGGACGACAGAGTAGTTAACCCATTGTCAGCTACAGAGAGAGCTTTCTCTAAATTAATACGATCAATTTCTCCTATTCGTTCTGCAGTCTCTGCTTGCGTAATCTTCCATGCTTCATTATAAGCAGCATAGTTACCGGCATATATAAAACGTTGTTTACGCGGTTTTCTTGGTCCTAGCAAGAATTCCCTAAGGTCTGCGCCATCTTTAAGTAAAGATAAATGTTGTTTTACATCCTTAAGTGTAGATCTATGTAGCCAACCAAGGCAGAGCTTCCCTATACTGTATGTTGTTAATATTCCAGGATGCCGTCTTTGAACATATTTTGGGTCTGGCCTAGTGAATGTGAAACCCAGTGTTTAGTTCAGGAATCTAATATGACAGTTGTTTGTGTCTGTGGACCAGATCTACCATTTATTCCAATCTGGATCTGTTCTTTTGTGATGCAAAATAGTATGTACGTCAACCTGCTCCTCCGAAGTGTTATTTCTATCAGGTGTTGGTGTAGTTATGGATTGATTGTTCAGGTCTTTTATCTTGGCTAACCCAAGGCAAGACATCTGTTGAACAGTGTCATTCAAAAACATAATTTGCTTAGGGATGATGCAGGCTCTAAATAAAGCTTCTATACCCTGTACTAACCAACCTTTTGTACCCCAGACAGTTTTT
>NW_028243694.1:0-40304 GCF_964263255.1 Lissotriton vulgaris
TCAACCACTCACCCTCAACCACTCACCCTCAACCACTCACCCTCAACCACTCACCCTCAACCCCTCCCCCTCAACCCCTCCCCCTCACTCTCACTCATCCTCACCCTCACTCATCTTCAATACCTCACCATCACTAACCCTCAACCCCTCACCCTCAGTAACTCTCAACACCTCTATCACCCTTACCCTCACTCACCCTCAATACCTCACCCTCACTAACACTCAACCCCTCACTCACCCTCACTCTCACCTTCACTCACACTCAACACCTCAGCCTCACCCTCACCCTCTTACAGACACATTCAAGGCCCTCATCTTGAGCAATGATCACGATTTTTATTGTACACTGTCTTTTAACATTCCCACACACACATTAATGTAGGCATGCTCCACTCACCCTCAACCACTCACCCTCAACCACTCACCCTCAACCACTCACCCTCAACCACTCACCCTCAACCACTCACCCTCAACCACTCACCCTCAACCACTCACCCTCAACCACTCACCCTCAACCACTCACCCTCAACCACTCACCCTCAAACAATCACGCTCAACCACTCACCCTCAACCACTCACCCTCAACCACTCACCCTCAACCACTCACCCCCAACACCTCACCCTCAACACCTCACCCTCAACCACTCACCCTCAACCACTCACCCTCAACCACTCACCCTCAACCACTCACCCTCAACCACTCACCCTCAACCACTCACCCTCAACCACTCACCCTCAACCACTCACCCTCAACCACTCACGCTCAACCACTCACCCTCAACCACTCACCCTCAACCACTCACCCTCAACCACTCACCCTCAACCACTCACCCTCAACCACTCACCCTCAACCACTCACCCTCAACCACTCACCCTCAACCCCTCCCCCTCAACCCCTCCCCCTCACTCTCACTCATCCTCACCCTCACTCATCTTCAATACCTCACCATCACTAACCCTCAACCCCTCACCCTCAGTAACTCTCAACACCTCTATCACCCTTACCCTCACTCACCCTCAATACCTCACCCTCACTAACACTCAACCCCTCACTCACCCTCACTCTCACCTTCACTCACACTCAACACCTCAGCCTCACCCTCACCCTCCTACAGACACATTCAAGGCCCTCATCTTGAGCAATGATCACGATTTTTATTGTACACTGTCTTTTAACGTTCCCACACACACATTAATGTAGGCATGCTATAAAAATAACAACACAACTTTGATGGCAAATACATCAGCTCAATACATTTCGCCACACCTGTCTCTAGATTTATTTATTGCCAAACAAAATTATCTACCATCTTCTAAATCCCCCACTGTATTTTAACGTTCCCACACACACATTAATGGAGGCATGCTCACACTCAATGACCCTCACCCTCAACACCTCACCTACCCTCACCCTCACTCACCCTCAACCACTCACCCAACACATCACTCTCACTCACCATCAACATCTCACTCTCAACACCTCACCCTCAACACCTCACCCTCAACACCTCACCCTCAACCACTCACCCTCAACCACTCACCCTCAACCACTCACCCTCAACCACTCACCCTCAACCACTCACCCTCAACCACTCACCCTCAACCACTCACGCTCAAGCACTCACCCTCAACCACTCACCCTCAACCACTCACCCTCACCTCACCCTCACCTCACCCTCAACCCCTCACCCAACCCCTCAACTCTTCACCCTCAACACCTCACTCACTCAATACCTCCCCCTCACTCACCCTCACCCTCACTTACCCTCAACACCCCACCATCACTAACCCTCAACCCCTCACCCTCACCTTCACTCCCCCTCCCTCACCCTCAACCCCTCACCCTCACTAATTCTCAACTACTCAATTTCCCTTACCCTCACTCACCCTCAATACCTCACTCTCACTAATCCTCAACCCCTCACCCTCACTAATTCTCAACCCCTCAATCACCCTTACCCTCACTCACCCTCAATACCTTACCCTCACTAAGACTCAACCCCTCACTCACCCTCACTCTTACCCTCACTCACACTCAACACCTCAGCCTCACCCTCACTCACCCTCACCCTCAACCCCTCATGCCATTTTTAAGGGTACCTTCGAGCAGACAGTTCAAGTCGAATTACAGTAAGGGAGAAAATGGCGTCTGGAAATGTTTTTTTTTTAAACAAAACTCCTTTAGTTTACATACCATCCCGTACATACACACCAACATGAATCCCAGCATTTAAAATTACCCACAGACACATTCAAGGGGCGCATCCTCAGCAATGCTCACTGTTTTCATAGTAAAAATAACAACACAACTTAGATGGCAAATATTGTATCCAGCCTCTGACCCATTCAGCAACATGCATCAGCTCATAAAAATTCTCCACACCTTTTTCTACATTTATGTATTGGCAAACAAAATCATACACCATCTTTCTCATTCGCCCACTGTATTTTAACGTTGCCACACACACATTAATGGAGCCATCTGCAGCAATGTTCATTCTTTTCATACTAAACATAAACGCCACAACTTTGACCCTGAATATTACAAGACTTACATTAAGGAACGCATCCGCAGATAAGTTCTGTATTTACAACACGTATACACACAGCAAAAACTATCCTAGCATTTAAAACTACCCACATACACATTTTAGGCCCGCGTACGCAGCAAGGCTCACGATTTTCATAATAAAAACAATAACAACTTTTATGTCAAATATTGCATCCGGCCTCTGACCCATTCAGCACCATGCATCAGCTCATTACATTTCCCCACACCTGTATTTACATTTATGTATCGCCAAACAAAATCATCGACCATCTTTCTCATTCGCCCACTGGATTTTAACGTTGCCACACACCCATTCATGGACGGCTCCACAGCAATGTTCAGTATTTGCATACTAAACATAAACGCCACAACTTCGCCACAACTTTCAGCCTGTATATTACAAGAGTTCTATGTTTAAAAGTGAAACTTTGTATACTTTACAAGCTTTATATATTCCATTTTTAAGGGTAACTTCGAGCAAACAGTTGAACTTCAATTACACTAACGTTAAATAAAACAAACAAAAAAAAAATACTTTGCTTTGTCAGTTCCGAGCTAACTCTTATGTGCGCTTAAGCGAGTTGGCCAGGGAAGTCTACTGGCGCGCCAATGTCGAAACTCCATTTGCATACACATTCAAACATTCACACTTCCAATTCGCGCACATCAGCTAGTGTGACTTTTCCTTGGGGCAAGGGAAGGACTGCGAGCCGGGTGTTAGCTCGAGAACAACAACAAACTCCCCCCCCCAAAAAAAAATAACAGTAGAAACGTGATGTTTTTTCGCTAAACTTAAACAATCCCACTGAACGTAAATACGAACATTAGAAACGTGATTTTTTTTTAACAGAACTTATTTACTTTACATAACCAGGCCTAGTATTTCACAATTTTGCGGTACAGCGTAGTATGTAACATCGGCCTATTCTACTTCGACGCTTGTACAGACTACAGATTTTCGATGTTGCCTTCAGGGAAAAATTTCCGATGTGGCCTTCTTTTGGATAACCACCATATTTCTTATACACACACATTAAGGGACGCATCCGCAGCAGCCTCACCCTCACTCACCCTCACCCTCACTCACCCTCAACCCCTCATGCTATATTTAAGGGTAATTTGGTGCAGACAGTTCAAGACGAATTACAGTAAGGGAGAAAATGTCGTCTGGAAACGTTATGTTTTTAGAACAAAACTCCTATACTTTACATACCATGCCGTACACACAACGACAACAATCCCAGCATTTACAATTACCCACAGACACATTCAAGGTCCGCATCCTCCGCAATGCTCACGATTTTTATAGTAAAAATAACAACACAACTTTGATGGCAAATAAATCAGCTCAGAACATTTCACCACACCTATCGCTACATTTATGTATTGGCAAACAAAATTATCTACCATCTTTCTAATTCGCCCAATGTATTTTAACGTTGCCACACACACATTAATGGAGGCATGCTCACCCTCAATCACCCTCACCTTCAACCTCTCACCTACCCTCACCCTCACTCACCCTCAACCCCTCACCCTCACTAACTCTCAAACCCTCAATCACCCTTACCCTCACTCACCCTCAATACTTCACCTTCACTAACACTCAACCCCTCACTCACCCTCACTCTCACCCTCACTCACACTCAACACATCAGCCTCACCCTCACCCTCACTCACCTTCAATCCCTCATGCCATTTTTAAGGGTAACTTGGAGCTGACAGTTCAAGTCCAATTACAGTAATGGAGAAAATGGCGTCTGGTAACGTGATGGTTTTTTAACCAAAGTCCTATAGTCACTCACCCTCAACGCCTCACCCAACACCTCACCTTCACTCAACATCACGTCTCACCATCCCTCACCCTCAACACCTCACCCTCAACCCCTCACCCTCAACCACTCACCCTCAACCATTCACCCTCAACTACTCATCCTCACTCACCCTCCCTCACCCTCAACCCCTCACCCACACCCTCAACACTTCACCCTAAACACCTCACTCACCCTCAACCCCTCCCCCTCCCTCCCCCTCACCCTTACTCACCCTCAACACCTACCTCACTCACCCTCAACCCCTCACCCTCACTAACTCTCAAACCCTCAATCACCCTTACCCTCACTCACCCTCAATACTTCACCTTCACTAACACTCAACCCCTCACTCACCCTCACTCTCACCCTCACTCACACTCAACACATCAGCCTCACCCTCACCCTCACTCACCTTCAATCCCTCATGCCAGTTTTAAGGGTAACTTGGAGCTGACAGTTCAAGTCCAATTACAGTAATGGAGAAAATGGCGTCTGGTAACGTGATGGTTTTTTAACAAAAGTCCTATAGTCACTCACCCTCAACGCCTCACCCAACACCTCACCTTCACTCAACATCACGTCTCACCATCCCTCACCCTCAACACCTCACCCTCAACCCCTCACCCTCAACCACTCACCCTCAACCATTCACCCTCAACTACTCATCCTCACTCACCCTCCCTCACCCTCAACCCCTCACCCACACCCTCAACACTTCACCCTAAACACCTCACTCACCCTCAACCCCTCCCCCTCCCTCCCCCTCACCCTTACTCACCCTCAACACCTACCTCACTCACCCTCAACCCCTCACCCTCACTAACTCTCAAACCATCACTCACCCTTACCCTCACTCACCCTCAATACTTCACCTTCACTAACACTCAACCCCTCACTCACCCTCACTCTCACCCTCACTCACACTCAACACATCAGCCTCACCCTCACCCTCACTCACCTTCAATCCCTCATGCCATTTTTAAGGGTAACTTGGAGCTGACAGTTCAAGTCCAATTACAGTAATGGAGAAAATGGCGTCTGGAAACGTGATGGATTTTTAACAAAAGTCCTATAGTCACTCACCCTCAACGCCTCACCCAACACCTCACCTTCACTCAACATCAACATCTCACCATCCCTCACCCTCAACACCTCACCCTCAACCCATCACCCTCAACCACTCACCCTCAACCATTCACCCTCAACTACTCATCCTCACTCACCCTCCCTCACCCTCAACCCCTCACCCACACCCTCAACACTTCACCCTAAACACCTCACTCACCCTCAACCCCTCCCCCTCCCCCTCACCCTCAACACCCCACCATCACTAACCCTCAACCCCTCACCCTCACTAACTCTCAATCCCTCAATCACCCTTACCCTCACTCACCCTCAATATCTCACCCTCACTAACACTGAACACCTCACTCACCCTCACTCTTACCCTCACTCACACTCAACACCTCAGCCTCACCTTCACTCACCCTCACCCTCATGCCATTTTTAAGGGTATCTTGGAGCAGACAGTCACCCTCAACGCCTCACCCAACACCTCACCTTCACTCAACATCACGTCTCACCATCCCTCACCCTCAACACCTCACCCTCAACCCCTCACCCTCAACCACTCACCCTCAACAATTCACCCTCAACTACTCATCCTCACTCACCCTCCCTCACCCTCAACCCCTCACCCACACCCTCAACACTTCACCCTAAACACCTCACTCACCCTCAACCCCTCCCCCTCCCTCCCCCTCACCCTTACTCACCCTCAACACCTACCTCACTCACCCTCAACACCTCACCCTCACTAACTCTCAAACCCTCAATCACCCTTACCCTCACTCACCCTCAATACTTCACCTTCACTAACACTCAACCCCTCACTCACCCTCACTCTCACCCTCACTCACACTCAACACATCAGCCTCACCCTCACCCTCACTCACCTTCAATCCCTCATGCCATTTTTAAGGGTAACTTGGAGCTGACAGTTCAAGTCCAATTACAGTAATGGAGAAAATGGCGTCTGGTAACGTGATGGTTTTTTAACAAAAATCCTATAGTCACTCACCCTCAACGCCTCACACAACACCTCACCTTCACTCACCATCAACATCTCACCCTCACTCACCCTCAACACCTCACCCTCAACCCCTCACCCCCAACCCTCACCCCCAACCCCTCACCTTCAACCCCTCACCTTCACTCACCCTCCCTCACCCTCAACCCCTCACCTACATCCTCAACACTTCACCCTAAACACCTCACTCACCCTCAACCCCTCCCCCTCACCCTCACTCACCCTCACCCTCACTCACCCTCAACACCTCACCATCACTAACCCTCAACCCCTCACCCTCACTAACTCTCAATCCCTCAATCACCCTTACCCTCACTCACACTCAATATCTCACCCACACTAACACTGAACTCCTCACTCACCCTCACTCTTACCCTCACTCACACTCAACACTTCAACCTCACCCTCACTCACCCTCACCCTCACCCTCAACTCCTCATGCCATTTTTAAGCGTAACTTGGATCAGACAGTTACAGTCAAATTACAGTAAGGTCGAAAATGGCGTCTGTAAACTTTATGGTTTTTAACCAAAACTCCTATAGTCTACATACCATGCCGTACACACACACCGACAACAATCCCACCATTTATAATTACACACAGCCACATTCAAGGGCCGCATCCTCAGCAATGCTCACGAATTTCATATTAAAATTAACAACACAACTTTGATGGCAAATATTGTATACAGCCTCTGACCCATTCAGCATCATACATCAGCTCATAACATTTCGCCACACCTGTCTCTACATTTATGTATTGGCAAACAAAATCATCGACCATCTTTCTCATTCTACCACTGTATTTCTACGTTGACACTCATACATTAATGGAGGCATCTGCAGCAATGTTCTGTATTTTCATACTAAACATAAACGCCACAACTTTGAGCCTGTATATTACAAGACTTACATTAAGGGACGCACCCGCAGCGAAATTCTGTATTTACAACACGTACACACACAGCCAAAATTATCCTAGCATTTAAAACTACCCACAGACACATTTAAGGGCCACTTACGCAGCAATGTTCACGATTTTCATAATAAAACGAAGAACACAACTTTTATGGCAAATATTGCATCCGGCCTCTGACCCGTTCAGCACCACACCTGTCTTTACATTACTTTTTTGCCAAACAAAATCATCGACCATCTTTCTCATTCACCCACTGTATTTTCACGTTGCCACACACACATTAATGGACGCATCCGCAGCAATTTTCAGTATTTTCATACTAAACATAAACGCCACAACTTTGAGCCAGTATATTACAAGAGTTGTATGTTTAAAAGTGAAACTTTGTATACTTTGGATGCTTTATATATGCCATTTTTAAGTGTAACTTCGAGCAGACAGTTGAAGTCCAATTACACTAACGTAAAAAAAAGGCCCTTTGCTTTGTCAGTTCCGAGCAAAATCTTATGTGGGCTTAAGGGAGTTGCCCAGGGAAGTCTACTGGCGCGCCAATGTCGAAACTCCATCTGCATACACATTCAAACATTCACACTTCCAAGTCGCGCACATCAGCTAGTGTGACTTTTCCTTGGGGCAAGGGAAGGACTAAAAGCTTTGATCCTTTCTTAAACCAAAAAAAAAAAAAGATTCTTGCATCGTTACCCCCTATTTAAGCAGAGGGACGGGTCACTTTAAGTCATACTCTCTTTTTACCTGCGAGGACAGAACTTCGACTTACAGAACGGCGCTGTACTTGCTGCTATCGACCAACAGCCACTGAAAAATTACGGCATTCAATCTTAGAACGTAAGTGCATGCAAGCTTTATTTCTATACATCTAAGGGACAGTATTGATACATTTACTTGCGTTTATTAGAACGGTTATTATATCAACATTGCACCTGTGTTAAATTATTCTGCGACATGTTTGTTTGCAAATCTACATTTTCTATGGTAATACTTAGCAAAGGACTACGTAATTTCTCAAACAGGTCATACCTTTGTTTAAACCAACCGATACATATTGTTTTTTTTATCGTTATCTCTTGTAGGTTATTGGTACGCTTTCAACATTTCCTTGATAGGGGGAAAGAAACTGCGCACCAACATATATCATGTAAGTACAGCCAACTGTTCACTCTTCTACACAATTTTTACTTCCGTTCCTAACACTCCGACTCGCCACACAGAACATTCCTTCCAATAATTCAAGGCACAACATAAGTTTGACACACACCCATTCATTCTTATATTTAATGCAACACAGTAACTACTCCTAATTACAACATGACACACACACCTTCTTTTTACGTCTGTTACTATTACCTTTTCACGCACACGGTTAAGAACACATACTATATAACACGCACGGCGAATTGAGTGCAACCACAACAGAACACTCCTTACGATTTTTGTCACAGCTTCACAGCAATACAGTAAACAGGATGATCGGACTGAACAGTGAACAGAGCTCCAGCTTACACTACTCACACACACCTTGTCAGATTATCTTTCAATATTACACGCATACCGCTTGCATTCTCAGATTAAATGTAACACATTAACCAGTGCAAGTTACAAGATGACACATACGCACCCTTTTTTTTACATCTATTAGTATTAACTTTTCACGCACACACTGTTAGGAACACATACTATATCACACGCACGCCAAAATGAGTGCGACCACATTAGAACACTCATTACGCTTTCATTGACAGCTTCATAGCAAGACAGTAAACTGGATGATCGGACTCAAGAGTGAACAGAGCTGCATCTTACACTAATCACACACAGCCTGTCACATTAGGCAAAACACTGACTGCCCCCCTTATACAGCACGTGCGACTCCAACGCAATCTAAGATCATAGCACTTCGCCACTACAGCACCAAACTTTCAGGCACAACTTCAAATTGCACATTTATTTGCACGCAAACAGGCTACACTTCACAACATTCACCCGCAGCTTTACTGGCACACAGTAAGTAATCCAAGTTACTAGCTGACACACGAAAACAGCCGCTCGTACAACTACTAGTATTACCTTTCCACAAACACACATCCAATAACACATTAGCCAGGATTTGCGGCCTACAAAAATAAACACTTCACTTTACACTTACTACACTATTCCCAGGCACATTGTAACATTAGGGAGAATAGTACAGCCATAAACCGTTCGCAACACTTCGCCACACCACAACAAAATTTTCATACACACATTCCACGAACAAGGGCACTTTCACACACACCCTCTATTACATGGCTACTCACAATCTTTCTCTCAGGGGCCAAATTTACTGTTTACTTTGTGTCCAAGGACCGCATCGGTGGGGGCAGGGTCAGTGGTTAAGGGTCGGGGCTACAGCAACAACATAAAACTGGCCATGAGGTTAATCACAGGACCCTGCAGCCGAAGGCTTCGTCCACTGAGCCCTCCCGGCATACACATAATTGTCTCGCTCTCTTTCTCTCTTCGTCTCCCTCCCTCTCTATAGCACACTAATCACACACACCCTGTCACATTAGGCAAAACACTGCATCTTACACTAATCACACACAGCCTGTCACATTAGGCAAAACACTGACTGCCACCCTTATACAGCACGTGCAACTCCTACGCAATGTAACATCATAGCACTTCGCCACTACAGCACCAAACTTTCAGTCAGAACTTCTAATTGCACATTAATTTGCACGTAAACAGGCAACACTTTACAACATTTACGCAGAATGCATTCATTCGCAGCTTTACTTGCACAGTTAGTAATCCAAGTTACAAGCTGACACACGGAAACAGCCGCTCGTACAACTACTAGTATTACATTTTCACAAGCACACATCCAATAACACATTAGCCAGGATTAGCTGCCTACCCCAAAAAAAACTGGACCTTACACTTACTACACTATTCACAGGCACATTGGGACATTAGGGGGAATAGTACAGTCATAATCCGTTCGCAACACTTCGCCACACCACAACAAACTTTTCATACACACAATCCACGATCAAGGGGACTTTCGCCCACACCCTCTATTACATGGCTACTCACAATCTTTCTCGCAGGTGAAAAATTTACTGTTTACTTTGTGTCCAAGGACCGCATCGGTGGGGGCAGGGTTAGTGGTTAAGGGTCGGGGCGACAGCAACAACATAAAACTGACCATGAAGTTAATCACAGGACCCTGCAGCCGAAGGCTTCGTGCACTGAGCCCTCCCGGCATACACATAATTTTCTCGCTCTCTTTCTCTCGCGGTCTCCCTACATCTCTATAGCTCTCTCTCCCTCTCTATAGCTCCCCCTCCCTCTCTCCTGTCTTCCTCTGTCTCACTCTAACTGTGTTCCTCCCTCTGTCTCACTCCCCCTCTCTTCTTCCTCCTCTCTCCCTCCCTCTCCGTCTCCCTCCCTATCACCCTGCATCTCACTCCCTTTCTCTTCCTCTACCTCCATTTCCCTTCCTTTCCCTAACTTTCCCTTCCTCTCTGTCTTTGTACATAACTCTCCATTTGTCTCCCCTTTACTCCCTCTCTATCTTTCTACATTACTTGCACACTAACTGGGTACACTTTCAATATTACACGCACACCGCATTCATTTTCATATTCAATGCAATATAGTAAGTAATCTAAGTTACACGATGACACACACACACATTTTTCGGTACGTCTCGCACTATTAACTCTTCACGCACACACTCACTCCCTCTCCATCCCCAACAACAATTCCAGCTTTTAAAACTACCCACAGACACATTCAAGTCCCACATCCTCAGCAATTCTCAACTATTTTCCTAATACAAATAACGACACTACTTTAAGGGGGTCGTTATTTTTTGAAGCCTCACACACAAACTCACCCTCACTTACCCGCAACGCCTCACCCTCACTCACCCTCACCCTCACTCACACTCACCACCTCACCCTCACCCTCACTTACCCTCAATGCATCACCCTCAGTCACCCTTAACAGCTCTCCCTCACTCACCCTCAACGCCTCTCCCTTCCTCACCCTCACCCTCACTCACCCTCAACGCCTCACCCTCACCCGCACTCACCCTCATTCTCACTCACCTTCAGTCACCCTCAACACCTCACCCTCACTCACCCTCAACGCCTCGCCCTCCCTCACCCTCCCTCACCCTCAGCCTCACTCACCCTTACTCACCCTCACCCACCCTCACGCTCATCCTCACTCACCCTCACTTACCCTCACTCACCCTCAGTCACCCTCAGTCACCCTCACTCAACCCCTCACCCTCACTCTCACTCACCCTCAACACCTCACTCACCTTCAATTTCACTCACCCTCAATTTCACTCACCCTCACTCATCCTCAACACTTCCCCCACCCTCACTAGCCCTCAACACCTCACACACACACCCTCAACACTTCTCCCTCAACTCCTCACTCACCCTCACTCTCACTCAACACTTCAACACCTCAGCCTCAGCCTCACCCTCACCCTCACTCACCCTCAACACCTCACTCACCCTCAACACCTCATTCTCACTCACCCACACTCACCCTCATCCTTACTCACCCTCAACTTCTCACCCTCACTCACCCTCAATCTCTAAGCCTAACCTACCTTCACTCACCCTCAACCCCTCACCCTCACTCACACTCACTCACACTCACCCTCACTCAACCTCATGCTCACTCACCCTCATGCTCACTCACCCTCAACACATCATCCTCACTCACCCTCACCATCACTCACCCTCAAACCGTCACCCTCACTCACCCTCACCCTCACCCTCACTCACCCTTAATACCACTCACCCTCACTCACCCTCATCCCCTCCCCCTCACTCACCCTCACCCTCAACACCTCACCTCACTAACACTCAACACCTCACACTCACACCCTCAACATTTCACCCTCACTCACCCTCAACCCCTCACCCACACTCACCCTCTCTCTCCCTCTCTAGCTCCCCCTCCCTCTCTCTTGCCTTCCTCTTTCTCACTCTAACTTTGTTAATCCCTCTGTCTCCCTCCCCTTCTCTCTCCTTCCCTCCATCCCCGTCTCCCTTCCTATCACTCTCCCTCTCACTCCCTTTCCCTTCCTCTCACTCCATTTTCCTTTCTTTCCCTCACTTTCCCTCCCTCTCCCTCACTCTCCATCTCCCTCACTCTCCCTCCCTTTTACTCCCTCGGCATTTCCCTCCCCTTCACTCCCTTTCTGTCTTTGTACATTACTTGCACACTAACTGGGTACACTTTCAATATTACACGCACACCGCATTCATTCTCAGATTCAATGCAACACATTAACCAGTCCAAGTTACAAGATAACACACACACACATTTTTTTATGTCTCTCAGTATTAACTTTTCACGCACTCACTCACTCTCTCTCTGTCCCCCTTTTCCTCTCACTCCCTCTCTCTCCCTCTATCATCTCACCCTGCCTGTGTGCCAGCCGTGGCGCATACACTCACAGCAGCACTAGAGCTCTTAACAGGTCTTTAAAAGACTATTTACATGCTAATGTGCCCTTTATGGGAAAAATTCGAAAAAATATATTCTAAACATTATGTTTTTTTTCTCCTTTCAGATTATTAAAACAACAACAAAAGAAACAGAAGTTAAGGTAAATACTACTTTGCCACTTAGTTTAAAATTTGTTAAAAGTTCATACCTTACAGTCCCCAAAAATATTTGTTAGTTCACAAACCTTCTTAATTTACATTTGTTGATAACAACATTTCAGTATAACTTATAAGATGCAGAGATGCTTGAAAGCAAGTTACCATCAAGGGAATAGCAAATTTAATAGCAAATCACAAGGTAAGCAATGCTTACCAAATAGTGCTTTTGCTGTCTTGCACAATTTATGCAAGCCAGTAACTACTTGGAACTCTAATGATCTGCATTATATAATGGACCGTGGGGACGCTTTATATCTCCAAATGCATTCTATTAACAAAGAAACACTTATGCATCCAGATGACCTGCCAAGGTATATAGACCACAATCAAGAGATATATTCACTTTTGCTACGGAATGCTTACTACGGTGATGTCCTTAAACGTTTTGATAAAGCCTACCCAGATATTAGCACAGCATTAAATGTTACTATTAATAAGCACTGTGGTGTTCTACTTTGTATGAATGTTTATGTAATAGCTATTTTCAAACATATGCAATCATACTTTGTATTTGATTCACATAGTAGGGACCATGAAGGCATGCCTCATTCAAACGGAACATGTGTTACAATTGCATTTAATTCGTTTGAAGGGCTAATTCAATATGCTATGAAACTAGCATATAACTTTACACATCAGGCTGAGCAATGTGTCCAATTTGAATTAACACCAATAGATATAAAAGTCATTCAAAGGAAATCCTTTACAAAAGCACTTACTGTGCACAAGAAAAATAGTCACCTACCGCAAGAAAGAAAAATTTGGGTACATACTACTGAATGTACTCCTAATCAGACGATAACATCAACATCAATGTCTTCTGATGATTTACTGAATAAAACTAAGGGAGGGAATAGCAATAGTAATCATTTAGCACAATTACCAGGTAATAGTAAAGCTATACAGGGAACAAATAAACAGTCTCGGAAAAGAAAAAGGGATTCAAGTACATGTCCAACTAAAGTTGTACAAAGAAAAAAAGTTAATACAGCTGAAGAAGACATTACCAACAGTCAACTAAGTGCTACTGATAATAACATACCCATCTTCACGCAGGGCCAAAGACAGAAACGAGGTAAACAAATCCATACAATCATTCGCAAATTCCACCGGGAAATATTGCATGGCCCAGAGTACATTTGTACTCTTTGCAATCAACTGTGGCATAAACAAACGTTGCTAAATATACGCAGTGTTAGCCAATCCGAAATTTTCAACAAGTGTAACATTAGTAACAAGAAAACCAATTTTATTTGTAAGACTTGCTATTATTACATTCGCAAAAACAAAATACCACCATGTTCTATTGTAAATGGCATGGGCTTCCCAAATGTACCAGTTGAATTAGAATTATATGATTTAGAAGAAAGATTAGTTTCACCTAGGATACCATTCTTACAAATTCGGAGTCTGCCACGCGGTTTTCAAAAATCATTATCAGGTGCAGTAGTTAATGTACCTGCAGATGTTATGACAACTGTTACAATTTTACCAAGGCAAATTAATGACGCCATGACAATCCCAGTGAAATTAAAAAGGAAATTAATCTATAAATCATATACACATTATGAGAATATTAGACCAAATACAGTAAAAAAGGCAGCTACTTGGCTAGCTAAAAATAGTACAATGTTTAATGAATATGGTGTTACGATTAACCCTGACTGGGAGTATATACCTCCAGAAATAGAATCTCACAATGAGACTTCTGAGACAAACAATTCATCTGATAGTTCTGACAACATAGAAGCTGGGAATTTGGATACTATGTTAACAAATGAAACTATTACTAGTAATTCGCTGAATGTGTTAAGTTTCGCTCCAGCTGAACATAACACGCCAAGAGGTTTATATGAGGATAAAGATTCAGAGTTTTTGGCTTTCCCTACTATTTTTTGTGGTGAGCGAAGGCCTAACAATAAGGAAAGACACATACCGGTACATTATAGTACTATTTGCCAAGCAGAGTTAAGGAGTTATGATAGAAGAGTCGCTAAATCTATTACTAATGTGTTTTTTAAACTGAAGAAATTACATATTAAGCAGATCCATGGTAAAATCAACATTTCCATCAGAAAACATTTTACAGATGGAAATAAAATAACTGCTAAAGACATTAAATGTAATATTGCCAATGTTTTACAGTTTAATGAGGGGTACAAAGTATTAAAAACTATACGCAGTTCACCTCCATATTGGGAAGGTTGCAAAAAAGATATTTTTGCAATGATAAGGCAACTTGGCATACCCACTTTCTTTTTGACTTTATCTGCTGCTGAAACAAAATGGCACCATTTAATAAATATACTATTGAGAGTTAGAAACTTAAAGGAATGTACAGAGGAAGAATTCTTAAACATGTCTTGGGAAACTAAAAGTAAATTAATACAAGAAGATCCAATAACATGTGCAAGACAGTTTGACTATCAAGTTAGGAAATTCTTTAATTGTGTTTTGCTGAATGGCACTAATCCAATTGGGGAAATAGTAGACTACTTTTACAGAGTCGAATTCCAACAAAGAGGTTCTCCACATATACATGCATTACTCTGGGTAAACAAAGCACCATTGTATGGTGTTTCACCAGTGGAAGAAGTCAATAGCTTTATTGACAAATATATCACTTGTCATAAGTCTGAGAACCCTGTTTTACAACCGTTAATAAATCTACAAAGGCATGGTCACACCAAAAATTGCAGACGTAAACAGCAACGGACATGCAAATATCAATATCCCAAATATCCAATGTCAAGAACGCTCATATTAGAGCCATTAACACTTGAGGAGACAAATAAGCAATGGCAAGATAATATGAAAATAATACATGAAGCTATGAATAATACTACTTTTAATACACTTTCTTTTGAGGAATTTTTAGACTTCATTAAAATGGATGATAAAGAATATATTACTTCTATACAAACTAGCTTACAAAAAACAACTATTTTTTTAAAAAGAACACCAGGCGAATGCTTCATCAATAACTACAATAGTACTCTTTTAGAAGCTTGGCGAGCAAACATAGACTTGCAGTTTATACTAGACCCTTATGCTTGTGCAGTCTATATTATCTCATATATCAGTAAATCGCAAAGAGGAATTAGCAAACTTCTAGCGCAAGCTGCTAAAGAGGTAACAAGCAATAGTAATATCAAAGATCAACTTAAACACATAGGAAACAAATTCCTCAACTGCACAGAAATTAGTGCTCAAGAAGCAGCATATCTAATTCTTCAAATACCATTACGGAAAAGCTCACGATCATTTGTATTTATTAATACTAGCCGTCCAGAGAAAAGAACTTATTTAATGCGTGATATCGAAACTATTAATAACTTGCCCGAAAATTCAACTGACATTCAATGTGAAAATATTATTATTAAGTACTGCAAACGGCCACAATCATTAGAGATGTGCACGTTAGCAGACTATGCGGCTAATTTCAACTATGTGAAGAAAAAAACACATGGGAAAGAAATAAATGATTGCGAAGATTTACTTGCAGAACAAAACTTTTACAGCTCAGATGAGGAAGAATTAGAAATAGAATGTAGTGACGGAAATAAACAACAACAGAAACAGAATTATGATTATGCTTTAAATAAGCGCAGACAAGGGAAAATAATACGCTTTTGCAGATTTAGCAAAAATAATGAACCAGAAGAGTATTATAGAGAAATATTAATGTTGCACTATCCATGGAGGGAAGAAGAAAAAATACTAATCAACAAGGAAACTTACTATGATAGGTATCTGGAAGTTAAAACATTTGTTGACACACAACTAAAAATCTATAACAAACAGCATGGCGAAGTTACAAACATTATTCATGAACAGTGTCATGAAAATGTAATTTCACCTCCTCTATCACCAACTGTTAATATACAGACAGAAGACCAAAATCCAGAACATAATAATAGATATGATTTGGCTCTAGATTTAGGAATTAGAACTACAACTGAAGAACAAAGCTCAACTAACGTTATTTTACCCAATGAAAAATACCAACAACTTATGCAAAACTTAACGGAAGAACAACTTAAATTTGTTTACCATCACTTGCATTGGTTTAAAACTACAAGCACTCCATGCTATACTTTTTGCACTGGAGGGGCTGGTGTTGGGAAAAGTTTTGTAATATCTGCACTATATCAAACTTTACTACGCTACTATAACACTAAGGCCGGTGAAAATCCTGATAATGTTTATATCTTACTTACTGCTCCAACAGGAAAGGCTGCCCATAATATTAATGGCAAAACACTGCATAGCACTTTCAAAATACCTGTGTCGCAAAGTTTGACTTATAAACAACTGAGTCATGAACATAGAACTGCTCTACAAATGGAAATGATGCATGTTAGAGTTGTTATTATTGATGAAATTTCAATGGTAGGACACAATATGTTGAATTTTATACATAACAGGCTTCAAGAAATTAAATCATCTAATGAACCATTTGGAGGAATTTCTATTTTAGCCATTGGTGACTTTTACCAATTAAAACCTGTATTTGACAGATACATTTTTCAGGATTCTACACAAATGTATGGTCCTTTAAGTGCTAACTTATGGAAAGAACATTTTAAAATTTTTAAATTAACAAAAATTATGCGCCAAAAAGAAGATCTACAATTTGCAGAATTACTAAACCGATTGAGAGAAGGCAAGCATACTGAAGAAGATATTTCACAAATTAAGCAAAGGGAAATACAACCTGATGAGACTTTATTAGAAACAATTCCATATATCATGTCAACTAATCTAGAAGTTAATGAAATTAACAAAAAGGTTTTAGAACAACATTGCAAAGATTATCCAGTCTACATAACAGTAGCAAGCGATACCGTCAGTTCTGATTTGTCTGAAAATGTGAAAAAAACGATTCTTAAGCAACTGCCCAAAGATCCACAGAAAACAATGGGCCTTTCACATACATTACACATTGCCTTACAACTTCGTTATGATTTAAGTTGCAATGTGGATGTCAATGATGGTTTAACAAATGGCGCAACTGGTGTTGTACAATTAGTTGAATTGATTAACAATACACCTATTATTGTTTGGTTGTTATTTGACAATCCCACTATAGGACAAACAACCAGACAACAATATAAACACTTATTTCATTCACAAATACAAAATACATGGACACCAATACATGCTATAGCTAGACATTTCCAATACACTAAAAAATGTATTACCATTATACGGAAGCAATTTCCTTTACGCCAAGCCTCAGCACGCACTATACATCGCACACAAGGTGCAACTCTCGAACCACTTTATATACACTTTAATAACAGCAAGATTCATCATTTGCCTTATGTTGCTATTAGCAGGGCAAAATCAATACAAAATGTATATGTACACAATTTTGATGAACGTAAAATTGTAGTACATCCACAAGTTAATGAGGAAATGCACAGATTAAGGACAGAAATGCCACTTGAAATACATATCCCACAGTTACATACATACAGTGCACATTTCAATATCATTGCACACAATATAAGATCACTACAGAAAATTTTTTCATCTATGGTAGCGGATAGGAATATATTACAAGCAGACATTATTTGCTTAACTGAGATCAACACTACAAGAAATGCTACAGCTAATGTTTTCACGATAGAACAATATCATCACATTATATTTGATAAATTTCATACATACAACACAAACCATGGAATGATTATGTACTACAAAAAAGATTTATTTATATTGCCTATTTATGAGACACTTCAAGGGATAGACATTTTACATTTTACTCTACAGATTGATAACACAGATTACCTTATTATTATTTTATACAAACCACCCCTAAAAAGTATAACTTCTCTTTTTGATTTCATCACAAATATTACGGATTTTTACCCCACACACAAATTGATTATTATAGGGGATTTCAATGTGGATGTATCTCAACAAAATGCAAACAGCAAGCAATTACTTGGATTCTTTGAAACAAAATTACAATGTCAACAACTCATTAACAGTTACACAACTAACTACCAATCCATTTTAGATCATATATATACAAATGTCCAACTACACAACTATGGTACTTTAGAATGCTATTACAGTGATCATAAAGCAATATGGGTTTGTATTTAACATGTTATATCACATTTTCTATTTCAGATGATGTCTATTGAAGAAATAATGAACATTAATACCGATGACAACAAACCATACCAGAAACCAATAAGAGTTAATGTCATCAACTGCTCAGGGAAAACTACGTACAAAAATGCTAAACAAGAGCAGAAAATTTTATTCCATTTGGCTTTAGCAGATAAAACTGGAACAATAAAATGTACTTGTTACCAAGAAAATTTATATGAGCAAACGAAAAATAACTGTGGACTACTGATACGAAACTTTATTATCAAAAACAAAACAATTTTAATTACAAAACAAACTAAAGTAACCAAATTTCCCGCAATGACAATCGAGGAGGGCCTGATCCAACAAGCAAACAACATTTTGCATCCGCCTGCACCATCGGCTTCTCCGATCAAGGAAATAAAACGGGCAAGTCTGAAAAGCCTGATGACCGTTTCAGGGACAATAATTGCCGTAAGTATGAACACAAACATGTCATCATGTCAACTAAAAAAAAATATTGTCTCGCATTTGAAAAGTTGGACTTATTAGTATTGTAAATGACATATCTTATATATTTTTTACTTTTTAAAATTGCAAGTCTAAATAGCACACCTATGTCATGTGACAGGCAGACCTGCCCTTAGGGCAGGTATGCTTGCCACATGGCACCTGTGCCTTTTTTGGGGGTGCCAGAGGGTGTCAAAGTGACACCCCATGCACCCTTCTGAATTCTTTAATTACCGATTCGGTAAATACCGAATCAGTAATGCCTAATCATTCCTATGGGCTTCAAAGCCCATAGGAATTAATGGGCATTACCTATTCGGTATTTACCGATTCGGTAATTAAAGAATTGTTAAGGATTCGGTAACAAATCCAGATGTTGAGACCTACATACCATTTACCTATTTTTAAATACCGAATCGGTAGGATTCGGTATTTCAAAATAGGTAAATGGGATTTACCTACATCGGGCCCTTAGTAACTTCACTAACAAGCTCAAAAAAGGTTGCATTATACACTCTTTCACACTATGTAGAAAGTAAGAGTTTTGGGAAATATAATAGGCCAGTGCTTTGGGGTATACTACAAATTCAAGTACTCTCCACAAAGCCATTTTTACAAAAAATTATGCAATATGGTAGAAAGGATGTTCATTTGGGTCGTGAAATATAATACATTATATTGCCATTCATACAACGCACTAGTACTATGTGTTTTTACTGACACTATTTTATAGAATGGTTCTTTTTGGGTTTAACAAAAGGACGCAAAGACTGTCTTTACATCAATGCCTCACCCTCAGTCACCCTCACTCACCCTCAACACCCCACCCTCACTCTCCCTCAACACCTCACCCTCAACAATTCACCCTTAATGCCTCACTCACCGTCAATCTCACTCACCCTCAATCACCCTCAACACCTCCTCCTCACTCACCCTCAATCACCCTCACTAGCCCTCAACACCTCCCACTCAAAAACTCTACCCTTCTCCCTCAACTCCTCACTCACCCTCACTCTCACTCAACACCTCAACACCTCAGCCTCACCCTCAACATCAATCACTCACCCTCACTCACCCTCATCCTTACTCACCCTCAACTTCTCACCCTCACTCACCCTCAACACCTCACCCTCACTCACCCTCAACACCTCACCCTCAACAATTCACCCTTAATGCCTCACTCAGCCTCAATCTCACTCACCCTCAATCACCCTCAACACCTCCCACTCACTCACCCTCACTCACCCTCACTAGCCCTCAACACCTCCCCCTCAAAAAGTCAACACTTCTCCCTCAACTCCTCAGTCACCCTCACTCTCACTCAACACCTCAACACCTCAGCCTCACCCTCAACACCTCACCCTCACTCAATCAATCACCCTCACTCACCCACACTCACACTCATCCTTACTCACCCTCAACTTCTCACCCTCAATCTCTCACCCTCAACACTCCCTCACTCTCACTCACCCTCAACCCCTCACCCTAATTCAGCCTCACTCACACTCACCCTCACGTAACACCTCATCCTCACTCACCCTCACTCACCCTCAACCCCACCCTCACTCACCCTAACCCTCACTCACCCTCAACACCTCACCCTCAATCACTCACCCTCACCCTCACCCTCACTCATGTCATCATATGTACTAAAAAAATGCATAGTTGGCTTACACACACAGTACACCTTTAGTAACTTCATTAACAATTTTTAAAAAAAACGCATTATACACTCTTTCACTCTATGTAGAAAGTACGCGTTTTGCAAACTATAATATGCCAGCACTTTGCTGTATACTACAAATACAAGTACTCTCTACAAAGCCATTTTTTGCAATAAATATTGCTATCATTTAGGAAGGATGTTCATTTGGGTCGCTAAATATAATACATTAGATGGCCATTCATACAACGCACTAATAATATGTGTTTTGACAGTCACTATTTTATACAATGCTTACTTTTTCTTTAGGAAGAGAACGCAAACACTGTGTTTACCTCAATGCCTCACCCTTAGTCACCCTCACTCATCCTCAAAACGTCACCCTGACTCACCCTCAACACCTCACCCTCAACACTTCAGCCTCAACGCCTCACTCACCCTCAATCTCACTCACCCTCAATCACACTAAACTCCTCACCCTCACTCACCCTCACTAGACATCAACACCTCCCCCTCAAAAACGTAACACTTCTCCCTCAACTCCTCAGTCAACCTCACTCTCACTCAACACCTCAGCCTCACCCTCACCCTCACCCTCAACACCTCACCCTCACTCAATCACTCACCCTCACTCACCCACACTCACCCTCATCCTTACTCACCCTCAACTTCTCAACATCAATCACCCTCAATCTCTCACCCTCAACACTCACTCACTCTCACCCTCAACTCCTCACCCTAAATGACCCTCACTCAGCCTCACTCACACTCACCCTCATCCTTACTCACCCTCAACTTCTCACCCTCACTCACCTTCAATCTCTCACCCTCACCCTCTCACCCTCACCCTCACTCACCCACACTTACATTCACCCTCACCCTCACGTAACACCTCATCCTCACTCACCCTCACTCCCCATCAACTCCTCACCCTCACTCACTCACAATCAACACCTCACACTCAATAACTCACCCTCACCCTCACTCATGTCATCATGTCTACTTAAAAAATGCATAGTTGACTTACACACACATTACACCTTTAGTAACTTCAATAACTAACTCAAAAAAATTAGAATTATACACTCTTCACACATAGTAGCAAGTATGACTTTTGAAAACTATAAGATGGCAGTGCTTTGGTGTATAGTACAAACACAAGTACTCTCTACAAAGCCATTTTTTGCAATAAACAATTCAATCTTTTAGAAAGGATGTTCATTTGGGTCGTTAAATATGATACTTTATATTGCCTTTCATACAATGCACTAGTAATATGTGTTTTTACAGTCACTATTTAATAGAATGCTTTCTTTTTGTGTAGGAAGAGGACGCAAAGACTGTGTTTATCAATGGGCAAGATACCCCACTCAAATCTATTACAATAAAAGATGCAACTGATGATATAAAAGTGACACTGCGGAGAGAAGCGTCACTATTTAAAATACATCTTGGCAAATATGTTACCCTGACGCACGTCACTGTACATGAATTCAATTGCCAAAAAATATTGAATACAACGCGCCATAGCAAAATGGAGGTAAGCACAACAAACAAAAGCTTTTGCAATTATCTCTTTTCAGCCACTCTTGGACTTTCACCCAGTCTTGCCCTTTCACCCACTCTGCCCCTTTCACCCACTCTGCCCCTTGCACCCACTCTGGACCTTTTACCCACTCGGGACATTTCACCCACTTGGGACCTTTCACCCACTCGGGAGCTTTCACCCACTCGGGACATTTCACCCACTCGGGACCTTTCAACAACTCTGGCCCTTTCACACACTCTAGGCCTATCACCCACTCTAGACTTAGCACCCACTCTAGACTTATCACCCACTCTAGACTTATCACCCACTCTCGACCTATCACCCACTCTCGACCTATCACCCACTCAAACCCTATCAACAACTGGGACCCTTTCACCTACTCAGTCCATTTCACCCAATGTGGCCCTTTCAACCACTCTGTCCCTTTCACCCACTATAGGCCTTACACAAAACATAAAGTATACAAATTTAAAAACTAATTGTTGCTTTTGTTTTCTCTCAACAGGTAACAGCCCCACCAGAGGAAAAGATGGACATTCAAATTTATGGTGTTGAAAGCTCTACAGAGCAAAATAGTATTATCACAATAAAAGTGACAAACACAGACGAATATCAATCTATGCCCATCGAAAACGAGATCTTAATTAAATGGTTTATGTTAGATGAGGAAGTTGACAACATCGGAGATGCCCTTGTCCATTTTTTGCCACAAACTTTTGAAGTTGTCTTTTGTAATGGCCAAATCATAAAGATTCTGAAAGAAAAAGACGATGAAATATGTTCTGACTAAATTTTGCATGTTGCCAGGATATCTTATTTTTGTACAAAGTTAAAAAATAAATATTTGTGTTTTTTTTTCAAAAATAAAAAAGTGTGGAATACAAATTTTACAACTACTATGGTAATTTTTTCTATACAAAAGTCAAATTATAACTAATACACTCAATTTATACAACATAGTCACACCCACATACAACATTCAGCCAATCCATTTGACATTACAAAAACATATACAAAATACACATACTTTGTAGCTTGCACGCACTACAGTAGTATGTATGAATGAGACTGTTGTTGTGCTAAATACGCCTGTGCTGGTGCAGAGTTATGCTGTGTTGTTGCTCAATGTTACTGTGGGGGGCCGAATGATAAGGTGGTATTGCTGCGTGTTGCATTGCTGGACATCACAAATTAGGTTGTTGGGAGAAGTGCAACTGTTGTTGGGATGAGTTATGCTGTGGTGGTAATAGTTGAACACTAACACAGCACAACTCATCATCAACACATCACAACAACAGCATTAGGAAGCACCACACTAACATCACTCATCAACACACCAACATCACTCTACACCACCACAACAGCATCATTCTACAATAACAACATACAAAAACACAAACACACTTTACATTAAAATAACTAGTCACACATGCAAAACACTCACATTTGCCAATCACACCCTCACTCACACTCACTCACCCTCAACTCATCACCCACCCTCAATTACACTCACTCACCCTTAACACCTCACCCTCACTCTCCCTCAACACCTCACCCTCACTCATCCTCAACACATCACCATCACCCTCACCCACCTTCACTCACCATCAACACCTCACCCTCACTCACCCTCACTCACCCTCAACACCGCACCCTCAAACCCCCAATCACCCTCACTCTCAACACCTCTCCCTCACTCACCCTCAACGCCTCACCCTCACTCACCTTCAGCCCCTCACCCTCACCACCTCACCCTCAATCACCGTCATCCTCACTCACACTCAAGACTTCATCCTCACTCACCCTCAACACATCTGCCTCAATTACCCTCAACCACACTTACCCTCAACACACTATCACACTAAAACAACACACAAACACTTACCACCACTGCACCACTTCACTCACCCTCAACACCTCACCCTTAAACTCTCACTCACACTCACTCTCACTCATCCTCAATAACACACAACACCTCAACCACACTCAGTCTCAAATCCTCAATAACACTCAGCCCCTCACCCTCACTCACCCTCAACACCTCACCCTCAATCACACTCAACACCTCACCCTCACTCACCCTCACTCATCCTCACTCACCCTCAACATACTATCACACTAAAACAACACACAAACACTTACAAACACAGTAACACTTCACTCACACTCAACACCTCACCCTTAACCCCTCACTCACCCTCACTCTTAACCATCCTCAATCACCCTCAACACATCACCCTCAACGCCTCACCAACACTCACCCTCAGCCCCTCACCCTCAGCTTCAACACGTCACCCTCACTCACCCTCAACACCTCACCCTCACTCACCCTCAACAACTCATCATCAACACATCACTCACCCTCACTCTCACTCATCCTCAATACTCTCAACACCTCACCCTCAATACCTCACTCACCCTCAGTACCTCACCCTCACTCACCCTCAACTCCTCACCCTCAACACCTCACCCACACTCATCCTCACTCACCCTCAACAACTCACCATCAACACCTCACCCTCATACTCACTCACCCTCAACACCTCACCCTCATTCACCCTCACTCACCGTCAACACACTATCACACTACAACAACAAACAAATACTTACCATCACAGCAACACTTCACTCACCCTCAACACCTCACCCTTAACTCCTCACTCACCCTCAATCTCACTCATCATCAATCACCCTCAACACCTCACCCTCAACACCTCACTGTCATACTCACTCACCCTCACTCACCCTCAAAACATCACCCTCATTCACCCTCACTCACCGTCAACACACTATCACACTACAACTACAAACAAACACTTACCACCACAGCAACACTTCACTCACCCTAAACACCTCACCCTTAACTCCTCACTCACACTCACTCTCACTCATCCTCAATCACCCTCAACACCTCGCCCTCACTCACCCTCAACGCCTCACCCACACTCACCCTCACACCCTCACCCTCAGCACCTCACTCTATCTCACCCTCAACACCTCACCCTCAACGCCTCACCCACACTCACCCTCAGCTCCTCACCCTCAGCCTCAATACCTCACCCTCACTCACCCTCAACGCCTCACCCTCAGTCAACCTCAACACATCACTCACCCTCACTCTCACTCATCCTCAATCACACTCAACACCTCACCCTCAACACCTCACTCACCCTCAGCCCCTCACCCTCACTCACCCTCAACTCCTCACCCTCACTCATCCTCACTCACCCTCAACACCTCCCCCTCATTCTCACTCACTCTCACCCTCACTCACCCTCATACTCACTCACCCTCAACACACTATCACACTACAACCACACACAAACACTTACCACCACACCACTTCAATCACGCTCAACACCTCCCCCTCAACCCCTTACTTACCCTCACTCTCACTCATCCTCAATCACCCTCAACACCTCACCCTCACTCACCCTCAACACCTCACTCACCCTCATAGCCCCACCCACCCTCAACGCCTCACACTGACTCACCCTCAATCTCACTCACCCTCAACGCCTCACCCTCACTCACCCTCAACACCTCACCCTCACTCACCCTCAACACACTATCACACTACAACCACACAAAAAACAATTACCACCACAGCACCACTCATCACCACTGCAGCAAACAAAGGTCATACAATAAAAACATGTACGCTTTTAACAGTCACACACACAACAACAGCTATCAATGGCCACTTTCACCAGGCATACACACACAACAGTCATCAGTACTGCAGTACTATGTCTAAATGAGACTGTTGGTGTGCAAAATACGGATGTGGAAGTGCAGAGTGATGCAGTGTTGTTGCTCAATGGTACTGTGGGGCTGCAAAAAGATAAAGTGGTATTGCTGCATGTTGCATTCGTGGACATCAGTGATGCCATTGTTGGGAGAAGTGCAACTGTTGTGGTGCTGAGTTATGCTATGGTGGTAATTATTAAACACCAACACAGCACCACTCATCACTAGCACAGAACAACACATCACAACTACAGCATTACTAAGCACCACACACTCACATGCCCACACGCTCACACACCCCCACCCTCACACACATCCACACTCACACACTCTCACACATCCTCGCACACCCACTCACATTCTCAATAAGCCTCATAGCCTCACGCTCGCCAACAATCACTCACCCTCACCCTCACACCATCATCCCCTCACCCTCAACACCTCACCCTCACTCACCATCAACACACTATCACACTACAACCACACACAAACACTTACCACCACAGCACCACTCATTACCACTACAGCATTACTCAGCAGACAAACGGCATACAATCCAAACATGTGCGCTTTTAACAGGCACACACACTAATAGCTAGCAATGGACACTTTCACAAGGCGTACACACACAACAGTCATCAGTGCATCCTTTCACCATGCATACACCCACACAAACAGCCATCAATCCACGCTTTCAACAGTCACACACACCACCAGCCCGAAGTGCACGCTTTAGAACAACTTTTTGTACGTTGCACACACAATTACAGCTATACAAGCATGCTTTGGTGCTGTACAGTACTGCAGTTCTATGTCTAAATGAGACTGGGGGAGTTCTAAATACGGCTCTAGAGTGATGATCTCATGTTGCTCAATTGTAGTGTGGGGGTGCCGAATGTTAATAATGTGCTATTGCTGCCGAAATGGACATAAGGGATGCCGTGCAAGAGAAAATTACTACACACAAGGCAAGTGCGACCGAAAAACACGTACGGCAAAACGAAACTCAATCCATGCCAAAGAATAAAACTAAATAGCAGCCATTGATAAAATACTAAACACACTCTAATGAGAGGAGCCAGACAGAAAATACGTGCGAGCAAAGCAAGACCGAAAACAATAATTACATTAACATCAATAAAAGGAAATGCATAAACAAAAGTATAAGAACTCACAAAGGCACTCTTTCATAATATGAAAATACAATTGTCATTACCTGTCGATCGTAGCAGCTCATTCCCTGAAATGTAGAAAATATAAAAAAAAAAACACAAAAAAGAGAACATACACAGTGCATACATAATACTTTTAACTACAACAAGCAACAAACAAAATAAATGAATAGCGGCGAAACAAGTCACATACGGGTACAAATGACACAAGAAAAAGCTAAGTCAGAGGAAAAATACACATCACAGTGCCACCTCAGGCGAAACGAAACTACTGAAACTACATACCAGGAAGACACTAGCAAAGATTACTCAATGCATCCCGAACAATCAACTTAAACACGAGCCAACATTCGCATAAAGATCAAGAAAAATTAAAAACACAAGGAAAGTGACCGCGAAATAACAACGGACGCAATGTCAAAGACATAACACATACAAAAATAAACATTGCTTTATGTAACATTTCGAAAGAAACCCATTTTTCAAACATATATCTTTTAGAACAAGACTAAAGGATATTGTAACTCAAAACTCGATAATACACAAGGCGCAATACAAATAAAACACTCATACATCCTAATAAAACATTATTAATAATACGTATATACACACAAGTATTAATACATTCAAATTCATGTACTCATTGTTAATAAATGTACATCTTACCAGTCAGACGACGCAGCAACAACCACGGAGGAATAACACACCTTTACCGCACGAACATTCACACCAATGTAGAAAACGCCCCGTTGACGCACGTCAAATGCAACGCTACGTCACACAACGTAGAGCTGCGATTGGCTAAAAATTACGTAACGCTCAACATAACATCACCATCAACTAAAAAATAGAACGCTAACATCACTTACGTAACAAACGTAAAGGGAATACATTGCGTAATACCCTTTACTAGAACAGAAATAAAACACATTTTAAGTACATACACTAAATACTTTTACAAACGTATACACATACTAAAAAAAAAAAAATTACATTATAATCAACATTAACACATGATCGAGACTCACATATGCCAATCACACCCTCAGTCACCCTCACTCCCATTCACTCAACCTCACTCACCCTCAGCACCTCACCCTCACTCACCCTCAACACCTCACCCTCAACACTTCAGCCTCAACGCCTCACTCACCCTCAATCTCACTCACCCTCAATCACACTAAACTCCTCACCCTCACTCACCCTCACTAGACATCAACACCTCCCCCTCAAAAACGTAACACTTCTCCCTCAACTCCTCAGTCAACCTCACTCTCACTCAACACCTCAGCCTCACCCTCACCCTCACCCTCAACACCTCACCCTCACTCAATCACTCACCCTCACTCACCCACACTCACCCTCATCCTTACTCACCCTCAACTTCTCAACATCAATCACCCTCAATCTCTCACCCTCAACACTCACTCACTCTCACCCTCAACTCCTCACCCTAAATGACCCTCACTCAGCCTCACTCACACTCACCCTCATCCTTACTCACCCTCAACTTCTCACCCTCACTCACCTTCAATCTCTCACCCTCACCCTCTCACCCTCACCCTCACTCACCCACACTTACATTCACCCTCACCCTCACGTAACACCTCATCCTCACTCACCCTCACTCCCCATCAACTCCTCACCCTCACTCACTCACAATCAACACCTCACACTCAATAACTCACCCTCACCCTCACTCATGTCATCATGTCTACTTAAAAAATGCATAGTTGACTTACACACACATTACACCTTTAGTAACTTCAATAACTAACTCAAAAAAATTAGAATTATACACTCTTCACACATAGTAGCAAGTATGACTTTTGAAAACTATAAGATGGCAGTGCTTTGGTGTATAGTACAAACACAAGTACTCTCTACAAAGCCATTTTTTGCAATAAACAATTCAATCTTTTAGAAAGGATGTTCATTTGGGTCGTTAAATATGATACTTTATATTGCCTTTCATACAATGCACTAGTAATATGTGTTTTTACAGTCACTATTTAATAGAATGCTTTCTTTTTGTGTAGGAAGAGGACGCAAAGACTGTGTTTATCAATGGGCAAGATACCCCACTCAAATCTATTACAATAAAAGATGCAACTGATGATATAAAAGTGACACTGCGGAGAGAAGCGTCACTATTTAAAATACATCTTGGCAAATATGTTACCCTGACGCACGTCACTGTACATGAATTCAATTGCCAAAAAATATTGAATACAACGCGCCATAGCAAAATGGAGGTAAGCACAACAAACAAAAGCTTTTGCAATTATCTCTTTTCAGCCACTCTTGGACTTTCACCCAGTCTTGCCCTTTCACCCACTCTGCCCCTTTCACCCACTCTGCCCCTTGCACCCACTCTGGACCTTTTACCCACTCGGGACATTTCACCCACTTGGGACCTTTCACCCACTCGGGAGCTTTCACCCACTCGGGACATTTCACCCACTCGGGACCTTTCAACAACTCTGGCCCTTTCACACACTCTAGGCCTATCACCCACTCTAGACTTAGCACCCACTCTAGACTTATCACCCACTCTAGACTTATCACCCACTCTCGACCTATCACCCACTCTCGACCTATCACCCACTCAAACCCTATCAACAACTGGGACCCTTTCACCTACTCAGTCCATTTCACCCAATGTGGCCCTTTCAACCACTCTGTCCCTTTCACCCACTATAGGCCTTACACAAAACATAAAGTATACAAATTTAAAAACTAATTGTTGCTTTTGTTTTCTCTCAACAGGTAACAGCCCCACCAGAGGAAAAGATGGACATTCAAATTTATGGTGTTGAAAGCTCTACAGAGCAAAATAGTATTATCACAATAAAAGTGACAAACACAGACGAATATCAATCTATGCCCATCGAAAACGAGATCTTAATTAAATGGTTTATGTTAGATGAGGAAGTTGACAACATCGGAGATGCCCTTGTCCATTTTTTGCCACAAACTTTTGAAGTTGTCTTTTGTAATGGCCAAATCATAAAGATTCTGAAAGAAAAAGACGATGAAATATGTTCTGACTAAATTTTGCATGTTGCCAGGATATCTTATTTTTGTACAAAGTTAAAAAATAAATATTTGTGTTTTTTTTTCAAAAATAAAAAAGTGTGGAATACAAATTTTACAACTACTATGGTAATTTTTTCTATACAAAAGTCAAATTATAACTAATACACTCAATTTATACAACATAGTCACACCCACATACAACATTCAGCCAATCCATTTGACATTACAAAAACATATACAAAATACACATACTTTGTAGCTTGCACGCACTACAGTAGTATGTATGAATGAGACTGTTGTTGTGCTAAATACGCCTGTGCTGGTGCAGAGTTATGCTGTGTTGTTGCTCAATGTTACTGTGGGGGGCCGAATGATAAGGTGGTATTGCTGCGTGTTGCATTGCTGGACATCACAAATTAGGTTGTTGGGAGAAGTGCAACTGTTGTTGGGATGAGTTATGCTGTGGTGGTAATAGTTGAACACTAACACAGCACAACTCATCATCAACACATCACAACAACAGCATTAGGAAGCACCACACTAACATCACTCATCAACACACCAACATCACTCTACACCACCACAACAGCATCATTCTACAATAACAACATACAAAAACACAAACACACTTTACATTAAAATAACTAGTCACACATGCAAAACACTCACATTTGCCAATCACACCCTCACTCACACTCACTCACCCTCAACTCATCACCCACCCTCAATTACACTCACTCACCCTTAACACCTCACCCTCACTCTCCCTCAACACCTCACCCTCACTCATCCTCAACACATCACCATCACCCTCACCCACCTTCACTCACCATCAACACCTCACCCTCACTCACCCTCACTCACCCTCAACACCGCACCCTCAAACCCCCAATCACCCTCACTCTCAACACCTCTCCCTCACTCACCCTCAACGCCTCACCCTCACTCACCTTCAGCCCCTCACCCTCACCACCTCACCCTCAATCACCGTCATCCTCACTCACACTCAAGACTTCATCCTCACTCACCCTCAACACATCTGCCTCAATTACCCTCAACCACACTTACCCTCAACACACTATCACACTAAAACAACACACAAACACTTACCACCACTGCACCACTTCACTCACCCTCAACACCTCACCCTTAAACTCTCACTCACACTCACTCTCACTCATCCTCAATAACACACAACACCTCAACCACACTCAGTCTCAAATCCTCAATAACACTCAGCCCCTCACCCTCACTCACCCTCAACACCTCACCCTCAATCACACTCAACACCTCACCCTCACTCACCCTCACTCATCCTCACTCACCCTCAACATACTATCACACTAAAACAACACACAAACACTTACAAACACAGTAACACTTCACTCACACTCAACACCTCACCCTTAACCCCTCACTCACCCTCACTCTTAACCATCCTCAATCACCCTCAACACATCACCCTCAACGCCTCACCAACACTCACCCTCAGCCCCTCACCCTCAGCTTCAACACGTCACCCTCACTCACCCTCAACACCTCACCCTCACTCACCCTCAACAACTCATCATCAACACATCACTCACCCTCACTCTCACTCATCCTCAATACTCTCAACACCTCACCCTCAATACCTCACTCACCCTCAGTACCTCACCCTCACTCACCCTCAACTCCTCACCCTCAACACCTCACCCACACTCATCCTCACTCACCCTCAACAACTCACCATCAACACCTCACCCTCATACTCACTCACCCTCAACACCTCACCCTCATTCACCCTCACTCACCGTCAACACACTATCACACTACAACAACAAACAAATACTTACCATCACAGCAACACTTCACTCACCCTCAACACCTCACCCTTAACTCCTCACTCACCCTCAATCTCACTCATCATCAATCACCCTCAACACCTCACCCTCAACACCTCACTGTCATACTCACTCACCCTCACTCACCCTCAAAACATCACCCTCATTCACCCTCACTCACCGTCAACACACTATCACACTACAACTACAAACAAACACTTACCACCACAGCAACACTTCACTCACCCTAAACACCTCACCCTTAACTCCTCACTCACACTCACTCTCACTCATCCTCAATCACCCTCAACACCTCGCCCTCACTCACCCTCAACGCCTCACCCACACTCACCCTCACACCCTCACCCTCAGCACCTCACTCTATCTCACCCTCAACACCTCACCCTCAACGCCTCACCCACACTCACCCTCAGCTCCTCACCCTCAGCCTCAATACCTCACCCTCACTCACCCTCAACGCCTCACCCTCAGTCAACCTCAACACATCACTCACCCTCACTCTCACTCATCCTCAATCACACTCAACACCTCACCCTCAACACCTCACTCACCCTCAGCCCCTCACCCTCACTCACCCTCAACTCCTCACCCTCACTCATCCTCACTCACCCTCAACACCTCCCCCTCATTCTCACTCACTCTCACCCTCACTCACCCTCATACTCACTCACCCTCAACACACTATCACACTACAACCACACACAAACACTTACCACCACACCACTTCAATCACGCTCAACACCTCCCCCTCAACCCCTTACTTACCCTCACTCTCACTCATCCTCAATCACCCTCAACACCTCACCCTCACTCACCCTCAACACCTCACTCACCCTCATAGCCCCACCCACCCTCAACGCCTCACACTGACTCACCCTCAATCTCACTCACCCTCAACGCCTCACCCTCACTCACCCTCAACACCTCACCCTCACTCACCCTCAACACACTATCACACTACAACCACACAAAAAACAATTACCACCACAGCACCACTCATCACCACTGCAGCAAACAAAGGTCATACAATAAAAACATGTACGCTTTTAACAGTCACACACACAACAACAGCTATCAATGGCCACTTTCACCAGGCATACACACACAACAGTCATCAGTACTGCAGTACTATGTCTAAATGAGACTGTTGGTGTGCAAAATACGGATGTGGAAGTGCAGAGTGATGCAGTGTTGTTGCTCAATGGTACTGTGGGGCTGCAAAAAGATAAAGTGGTATTGCTGCATGTTGCATTCGTGGACATCAGTGATGCCATTGTTGGGAGAAGTGCAACTGTTGTGGTGCTGAGTTATGCTATGGTGGTAATTATTAAACACCAACACAGCACCACTCATCACTAGCACAGAACAACACATCACAACTACAGCATTACTAAGCACCACACACTCACATGCCCACACGCTCACACACCCCCACCCTCACACACATCCACACTCACACACTCTCACACATCCTCGCACACCCACTCACATTCTCAATAAGCCTCATAGCCTCACGCTCGCCAACAATCACTCACCCTCACCCTCACACCATCATCCCCTCACCCTCAACACCTCACCCTCACTCACCATCAACACACTATCACACTACAACCACACACAAACACTTACCACCACAGCACCACTCATTACCACTACAGCATTACTCAGCAGACAAACGACATACAATCCAAACATGTGCGCTTTTAACAGGCACACACACTAATAGCTAGCAATGGACACTTTCACAAGGCGTACACACACAACAGTCATCAGTGCATCCTTTCACCATGCATACACCCACACAAACAGCCATCAATCCACGCTTTCAACAGTCACACACACCACCAGCCCGAAGTGCACGCTTTAGAACAACTTTTTGTACGTTGCACACACAATTACAGCTATACAAGCATGCTTTGGTGCTGTACAGTACTGCAGTTCTATGTCTAAATGAGACTGGGGGAGTTCTAAATACGGCTCTAGAGTGATGATCTCATGTTGCTCAATTGTAGTGTGGGGGTGCCGAATGTTAATAATGTGCTATTGCTGCCGAAATGGACATAAGGGATGCCGTGCAAGAGAAAATTACTACACACAAGGCAAGTGCGACCGAAAAACACGTACGGCAAAACGAAACTCAATCCATGCCAAAGAATAAAACTAAATAGCAGCCATTGATAAAATACTAAACACACTCTAATGAGAGGAGCCAGACAGAAAATACGTGCGAGCAAAGCAAGACCGAAAACAATAATTACATTAACATCAATAAAAGGAAATGCATAAACAAAAGTATAAGAACTCACAAAGGCACTCTTTCATAATATGAAAATACAATTGTCATTACCTGTCGATCGTAGCAGCTCATTCCCTGAAATGTAGAAAATATTAAAAAAAAAACACAAAAAAGAGAACATACACAGTGCATACATAATACTTTTAACTACAACAAGCAACAAACAAAATAAATGAATAGCGGCGAAACAAGTCACATACGGGTACAAATGACACAAGAAAAAGCTAAGTCAGAGGAAAAATACACATCACAGTGCCACCTCAGGCGAAACGAAACTACTGAAACTACATACCAGGAAGACACTAGCAAAGATTACTCAATGCATCCCGAACAATCAACTTAAACACGAGCCAACATTCGCATAAAGATCAAGAAAAATTAAAAACACAAGGAAAGTGACCGCGAAATAACAACGGACGCAATGTCAAAGACATAACACATACAAAAATAAACATTGCTTTATGTAACATTTCGAAAGAAACCCATTTTTCAAACATATATCTTTTAGAACAAGACTAAAGGATATTGTAACTCAAAACTCGATAATACACAAGGCGCAATACAAATAAAACACTCATACATCCTAATAAAACATTATTAATAATACGTATATACACACAAGTATTAATACATTCAAATTCATGTACTCATTGTTAATAAATGTACATCTTACCAGTCAGACGACGCAGCAACAACCACGGAGGAATAACACACCTTTACCGCACGAACATTCACACCAATGTAGAAAACGCCCCGTTGACGCACGTCAAATGCAACGCTACGTCACACAACGTAGAGCTGCGATTGGCTAAAAATTACGTAACGCTCAACATAACATCACCATCAACTAAAAAATAGAACGCTAACATCACTTACGTAACAAACGTAAAGGGAATACATTGCGTAATACCCTTTACTAGAACAGAAATAAAACACATTTTAAGTACATACACTAAATACTTTTACAAACGTATACACATACTAAAAAAAAAAAAATTACATTATAATCAACATTAACACATGATCGAGACTCACATATGCCAATCACACCCTCAGTCACCCTCACTCCCATTCACTCAACCTCACTCACCCTCAGCACCTCACCCTCACTCACCCTCAACACCTCACCCTCAACACTTCAGCCTCAACGCCTCACTCACCCTCAATCTCACTCACCCTCAATCACACTAAACTCCTCACCCTCACTCACCCTCACTAGACATCAACACCTCCCCCTCAAAAACGTAACACTTCTCCCTCAACTCCTCAGTCAACCTCACTCTCACTCAACACCTCAGCCTCACCCTCACCCTCACCCTCAACACCTCACCCTCACTCAATCACTCACCCTCACTCACCCACACTCACCCTCATCCTTACTCACCCTCAACTTCTCAACATCAATCACCCTCAATCTCTCACCCTCAACACTCACTCACTCTCACCCTCAACTCCTCACCCTAAATGACCCTCACTCAGCCTCACTCACACTCACCCTCATCCTTACTCACCCTCAACTTCTCACCCTCACTCACCTTCAATCTCTCACCCTCACCCTCTCACCCTCACCCTCACTCACCCACACTTACATTCACCCTCACCCTCACGTAACACCTCATCCTCACTCACCCTCACTCCCCATCAACTCCTCACCCTCACTCACTCACAATCAACACCTCACACTCAATAACTCACCCTCACCCTCACTCATGTCATCATGTCTACTTAAAAAATGCATAGTTGACTTACACACACATTACACCTTTAGTAACTTCAATAACTAACTCAAAAAAATTAGAATTATACACTCTTCACACATAGTAGCAAGTATGACTTTTGAAAACTATAAGATGGCAGTGCTTTGGTGTATAGTACAAACACAAGTACTCTCTACAAAGCCATTTTTTGCAATAAACAATTCAATCTTTTAGAAAGGATGTTCATTTGGGTCGTTAAATATGATACTTTATATTGCCTTTCATACAATGCACTAGTAATATGTGTTTTTACAGTCACTATTTAATAGAATGCTTTCTTTTTGTGTAGGAAGAGGACGCAAAGACTGTGTTTATCAATGGGCAAGATACCCCACTCAAATCTATTACAATAAAAGATGCAACTGATGATATAAAAGTGACACTGCGGAGAGAAGCGTCACTATTTAAAATACATCTTGGCAAATATGTTACCCTGACGCACGTCACTGTACATGAATTCAATTGCCAAAAAATATTGAATACAACGCGCCATAGCAAAATGGAGGTAAGCACAACAAACAAAAGCTTTTGCAATTATCTCTTTTCAGCCACTCTTGGACTTTCACCCAGTCTTGCCCTTTCACCCACTCTGCCCCTTTCACCCACTCTGCCCCTTGCACCCACTCTGGACCTTTTACCCACTCGGGACATTTCACCCACTTGGGACCTTTCACCCACTCGGGAGCTTTCACCCACTCGGGACATTTCACCCACTCGGGACCTTTCAACAACTCTGGCCCTTTCACACACTCTAGGCCTATCACCCACTCTAGACTTAGCACCCACTCTAGACTTATCACCCACTCTAGACTTATCACCCACTCTCGACCTATCACCCACTCTCGACCTATCACCCACTCAAACCCTATCAACAACTGGGACCCTTTCACCTACTCAGTCCATTTCACCCAATGTGGCCCTTTCAACCACTCTGTCCCTTTCACCCACTATAGGCCTTACACAAAACATAAAGTATACAAATTTAAAAACTAATTGTTGCTTTTGTTTTCTCTCAACAGGTAACAGCCCCACCAGAGGAAAAGATGGACATTCAAATTTATGGTGTTGAAAGCTCTACAGAGCAAAATAGTATTATCACAATAAAAGTGACAAACACAGACGAATATCAATCTATGCCCATCGAAAACGAGATCTTAATTAAATGGTTTATGTTAGATGAGGAAGTTGACAACATCGGAGATGCCCTTGTCCATTTTTTGCCACAAACTTTTGAAGTTGTCTTTTGTAATGGCCAAATCATAAAGATTCTGAAAGAAAAAGACGATGAAATATGTTCTGACTAAATTTTGCATGTTGCCAGGATATCTTATTTTTGTACAAAGTTAAAAAATAAATATTTGTGTTTTTTTTTCAAAAATAAAAAAGTGTGGAATACAAATTTTACAACTACTATGGTAATTTTTTCTATACAAAAGTCAAATTATAACTAATACACTCAATTTATACAACATAGTCACACCCACATACAACATTCAGCCAATCCATTTGACATTACAAAAACATATACAAAATACACATACTTTGTAGCTTGCACGCACTACAGTAGTATGTATGAATGAGACTGTTGTTGTGCTAAATACGCCTGTGCTGGTGCAGAGTTATGCTGTGTTGTTGCTCAATGTTACTGTGGGGGGCCGAATGATAAGGTGGTATTGCTGCGTGTTGCATTGCTGGACATCACAAATTAGGTTGTTGGGAGAAGTGCAACTGTTGTTGGGATGAGTTATGCTGTGGTGGTAATAGTTGAACACTAACACAGCACAACTCATCATCAACACATCACAACAACAGCATTAGGAAGCACCACACTAACATCACTCATCAACACACCAACATCACTCTACACCACCACAACAGCATCATTCTACAATAACAACATACAAAAACACAAACACACTTTACATTAAAATAACTAGTCACACATGCAAAACACTCACATTTGCCAATCACACCCTCACTCACACTCACTCACCCTCAACTCATCACCCACCCTCAATTACACTCACTCACCCTTAACACCTCACCCTCACTCTCCCTCAACACCTCACCCTCACTCATCCTCAACACATCACCATCACCCTCACCCACCTTCACTCACCATCAACACCTCACCCTCACTCACCCTCACTCACCCTCAACACCGCACCCTCAAACCCCCAATCACCCTCACTCTCAACACCTCTCCCTCACTCACCCTCAACGCCTCACCCTCACTCACCTTCAGCCCCTCACCCTCACCACCTCACCCTCAATCACCGTCATCCTCACTCACACTCAAGACTTCATCCTCACTCACCCTCAACACATCTGCCTCAATTACCCTCAACCACACTTACCCTCAACACACTATCACACTAAAACAACACACAAACACTTACCACCACTGCACCACTTCACTCACCCTCAACACCTCACCCTTAAACTCTCACTCACACTCACTCTCACTCATCCTCAATAACACACAACACCTCAACCACACTCAGTCTCAAATCCTCAATAACACTCAGCCCCTCACCCTCACTCACCCTCAACACCTCACCCTCAATCACACTCAACACCTCACCCTCACTCACCCTCACTCATCCTCACTCACCCTCAACATACTATCACACTAAAACAACACACAAACACTTACAAACACAGTAACACTTCACTCACACTCAACACCTCACCCTTAACCCCTCACTCACCCTCACTCTTAACCATCCTCAATCACCCTCAACACATCACCCTCAACGCCTCACCAACACTCACCCTCAGCCCCTTACCCTCAGCTTCAACACGTCACCCTCACTCACCCTCAACACCTCACCCTCACTCACCCTCAACAACTCATCATCAACACATCACTCACCCTCACTCTCACTCATCCTCAATACTCTCAACACCTCACCCTCAATACCTCACTCACCCTCAGTACCTCACCCTCACTCACCCTCAACTCCTCACCCTCAACACCTCACCCACACTCATCCTCACTCACCCTCAACAACTCACCATCAACACCTCACCCTCATACTCACTCACCCTCAACACCTCACCCTCATTCACCCTCACTCACCGTCAACACACTATCACACTACAACAACAAACAAATACTTACCATCACAGCAACACTTCACTCACCCTCAACACCTCACCCTTAACTCCTCACTCACCCTCAATCTCACTCATCATCAATCACCCTCAACACCTCACCCTCAACACCTCACTGTCATACTCACTCACCCTCACTCACCCTCAAAACATCACCCTCATTCACCCTCACTCACCGTCAACACACTATCACACTACAACTACAAACAAACACTTACCACCACAGCAACACTTCACTCACCCTAAACACCTCACCTTAACTCCTCACTCACACTCACTCTCACTCATCCTCAATCACCCTCAACACCTCGCCCTCACTCACCCTCAACGCCTCACCCACACTCACCCTCACACCCTCACCCTCAGCACCTCACTCTATCTCACCCTCAACACCTCACCCTCAACGCCTCACCCACACTCACCCTCA